>NW_015116081.1:45865-46742 GCF_001443285.1 Poecilia latipinna
TATAAATGCCCCCAATAAAATCTTTTAAGCCACACCACTGTATTGTAAAATCTTTAGGTAAGAATAAGGTATATTCTGTTTTCACATGGATTTAAAATCAATTGCACCTACTGAGGACCAAAGTGTATTTTCTTTCCAAGCAGTAAGATGTTTATTTTTTTAGATTGGACTTTAAATGCCAATACACTTACAAGCTTCATTCTGTTGGTGATGATCTTTATGTTATATTGGATTTTTGTTGATTGCACCATTTCACTTTGACTCATCAAAATAAAGTGTAAAGTTGTTAGTTTAGATTGTGTTAATAATTATTACAGATCTTGAAGTGCAGAATGCCAATAGTTTAAGGTTGAGATTTTGTTGAGTTTCACCTTAAGCCCTCACAAAATGTGCATTTAAGAAAACCCTGAATTTCATAAACTTATACCTGGGATGGGAGCTACAGAAAAATTGCTCAAATTTCTGATCACAAAACTCCCATCCCTGTCATATTCTTGTCCGGTCACATCTATGGGTCGTGCCAATTACATCCTGGCAGGTGCTGAAAATGCATTTTATCAAAGTGCAGACACTGCAGTTGATTGTGAATTTAATACAGTAGATTAACCAGAGTAGCTCCTTGGGACACAGCAGAGGTAGTGCCAGATGTGTTACAAGCACAGTCTCAGAAACATAGAATGGCAGTTAAGACATTGGTATGTGGGAAGTAAAGAAAGTGACTATTGATCCTGTGCAAATGTTTATGCCTTTCCACCAGAATAAGCAACTGACCCCTGGCTCATATCAGTGTCTTTCCTCCACGATGCATTTAAAATGCAAGCCCCAAATTATTTATATCTCCATTTTGGAGCTAAATAAGCAACAACAAATGATAAAT
>NW_015116082.1:0-46654 GCF_001443285.1 Poecilia latipinna
TTCTTAATCCAGTTTGGCACACCTCTAGTATAGCACTGAAACATTTTATGTCTGTGGAAAGCGCTTTATAAATAAACCTTATTTACTTACAAAAAAAAAAAAGTCTACTTTAATAAGTAAGAGCTGTTAAATGACCATAATCTAGTCTCTTTAATCAACCATAAAAATCAATTTCACATAAAGGGAATTATGTTCTACAATGATATTATAATTTAATGTTGTGCTGGAAGAGGTAGAGTTATGCTGTTCTTCTTTCTTTCAGGTAGTAAAATTGAGCACAGACAGAAGTTAAAATCTGACTCCAAGGACAGCTATTTAATTCTCCACAGCCACATGCAATTTTTTCTGAGGTTTACTTTGTTGATAAGGGTTTTTTGTAACAATAGTCACCATGTAATTTGCTAAGGTAGCAATACATCTGTGAAGGCTTCTTGTATTTGATGCTGTAGAATAACTCTTCCTATTCTACAATTATAGCTGGCAATAACATAAAGACCACCGCAACAACTTACTGTGCTTTTAAGGAGATTGCTAATTTTTGTGCAAATGGTGAGTCAGCCATATACAACACTTTTAAAAGTTGCACTTCAGCAGTTGTCATTCCCCTCTAAACTTGTCTCTTTTACTGAGAATCTCCTGAAAGTTTGTCATAAAAGACTTTTACATTCCCACCCAATTATGTTTTTTTTTTCTTTTTGTATTTTCTTTTTTTTTTTTTTTTTTTCACTGGACGGGCAGTATCTGCTTTTACCTGTAATATTATGCACAACAACTTTGTAGAAATGCTGTGAGAGAGACTGAAGTAGGAGATCAAAACCGGGTTCCCAAAGCTGAGCTTTATTTGAAGGAGTCTTTCTTGTCAGTGACAGAAACAATGGAAAACAGATTTTTTTTTTTTTTTTTTTTTTTTTTTTTTGGGGGGGGCAAACTACTTAATTTTAGCCACAGCTGCCCTGGGGCAGTCTGATAGAGGCGAGGCTCCCATGCACTGGCACCTTCTATATTTGAACCAAATGAATGACTCATTATCAGATTTTTACAGCTGTGTTGGAGAAGGGTTGCATCTAAAAGTTGCAAGACAGTACCTCTCAAGGACTGAACTTGAGCACACCTGGTCTAAATGATCCATCTACCCTCCATCAGAAAGCGAATCTTAGCACAGCAGATGAACATTTTATTCCTTTTTGGCAGAGCCAGGATGATTTGACATGACCAGGCCTTTGTAAAAGAGAGAGAGAGAGAGAGAGAGAGAGAGAGAGAGAGAGAGAGAGAGAGAGAACTCCACAGAAAGTAAAATTAGCATTAACATATGTCGTCATAGTTGCAGTGTCTTTTACATAAACAGGTTAAATACTGTCAGTCTTGTGTGCTGCTGCCAGGGCAAAATCCACCTGTAGCCCACATGCATTTGTTGTTGAGTGGGATTCTACATTATTCATTAAAATGTTCATTGGTTATTTTGAGCCATTTTATTTGTGAAAATAAACCCACCAACTGGTCTTGTATTTTTGCTTTAACATTTTTTTTTAAACATTTCTTCTCTTGAATATATTTTCTACCACAAAATACTCAACTAAGGGAACTTCTAAAACCTCTACTTCTGATGTCAAGCTGAGACATTGACTTCAAAACGAAGCAATAGCGAGTTGGGTTGAATGAGAACAGTGGTGCTCTTTTTTTTTTTTTTTTCCAGTCTCCAAATGCCAAAAGCGGCTTTTGTGTCATCTCCCCCGGAAAACAGAGAAAACACAAACCCTCTCTTTGTGTTCATGAAAGTAAAGTCCTCTTCTGTTAAGAGTTTGTGGGACATGGTGGACATAAAGCGCTATAATAAAAATGGGATCAATAAAGCCAGATTGCAACAATGAGGGAAATTGGCCAAGTGCTTCAGTGGCTGCAGAATTGACAGAGACACTGAGTATAGGCCTTTCTTAAAGCCTGAGCTGTTCCAATTACTCTCTGATTGACTGGAGCTCCAGAAGCAACCACATGATATGATGACACTGTGAGGATGAATACTGACACTCTTCAGCATGGCAAAGGAGATAAATCCTTTGCAGAAAGATGCATGCAGTTTATAGCTGGTAATTTAATGTGTTGGGGTTGGATTGTTTCCTTATTTTCTGCATGGCTGGTAATAATGCAATAATGTAATCACTTAAACTGACCATAAAAACATGATGCATAAGAAAGAAGAAAAGGTGTGCTTCTTCTTGTGTGCTGTTTGGCATTAGCTTAAGGGAAAAGATTTAAATTCTTTAGTTTCCGAAATAAGGTGCGTTATTATTACAGGTGCGCATATTTGAATTGTTTTTTTTACAATTACATAACGCGTAGTAACACTATTTCAACAAGAGGGAGTGTGTGTGAATGCCCCTTGCTGTCATGACCAGCTACATACAGAATGGTGTTCATCAGCAGTTCTGCAAGCAGGAAAAAAACATGTAGAATAAAATGAGAGGTAGATTAGGTTACAGTCTTTAACAATGATTAAAAAGAGATTATAAATATGATACAAGCAACAATGATATCAATGAGTCATATCAAAACAGGAACTAAATTTACAAAGCTTAGGCTAGCCATTGAGTAGTTTTTTGTTTTGTTTTTTTTTTTCCCCAAAAGCTTGCAGTACTAGAGACCTGCCTATTGTGCCAAAAGCACCAATACCTAGTTTATTGACCATAAAAGTTACTCATTCGATTGGCCAGATAATTGGCCTGACCATAGACTGAACAATGTCCAATAGTGTTGTCAAGACACAGACAACAGTGAGCTGAAATCCAGCATTCAAGCTTGTTTAACTTCTCAGCAGAGTCTCTGGTTGTTGACCTTTATCCTTAGCTATGCATTAATTAGTGCAAAATAGAGTAAGAGTAAATGTACAAAATATTTTTTAGTACTCTAATACGGCCAGGTTAAAATTATGTTTTGCTCTGGTCTTATGTATTTTCGGCATGGTTTTCATTAACTGTGTAGCTATTAAAGCTACAAAATGGGACTCTGTAATAAATATAATACTGGCTCAACTGAGATAATTCAGGCTGTTGCTTGGTATTGGCAAATGCTTGCTAATAAATGCCAGATTTTTATCTGGGACAAAGTCATTATTAGAGTATTCTTAATGAGAATGCCAACCCCATTTCTCTGAGCATAATTGCCAATGCAGGTGCATTATTTCCTCTTGACTTGTTGAGAGTTAATGCTGAAATAGTGGCAGATTTTTTTTTTGGAGCCAGAGTGAGGGCTTGCAATGGTGAAAACAAAAAAAAAAAAGAATTGGAACAAAATTGGCACTAGTATTAGTTTAACACTTGGATTAGTTTGGGACATAAATCCCCATAAAACTAACATTTTCACTTGCTCAGTGGCTGTACCTTATCTGATCAGCTTTTATATTTCCATCTGAGGAAATATAAAAAGCTGTATTTAGAGAAGACATTCATTTCTGGGCGATTTATCGAGTATACTAGATGTATCACAAGTTTTTGCATTTGCAATGGTTAGCGTGGCTCTAGAGAGTCTGTGGCAACCATCGAGGAGAAACTGTCGTTCCAATAATCTTTCGGCATATAATTCTTTGCAAGTGTTGTTTATCCGACACCCTACGAATGCACCGCTAGTTCCCACCCCAACCTGAACATTTTCTGCACGTGACACTGTACGGAGACAAAAAAAGTATGGCGACAGCGGGAGTTCAGGTTGAATAAGACTCCAATTGATGAGCAGTAAGATGAAGTAGCTTAGCTCCAAAGAGAAGTAGCACAGTATAAATAAGCTGGCTGTGGTTTGAGTTTTATAAGGAGAATGTCTAACAAAATGAGGTCATTTGCGAAACGTGTCGTAAAACCTGTCGCTTATTTCACCACCTGAGATTTCGTCCACAGGTTTGTGTTTTTGGCACAGAATCTCTTGGAAAACGTGTGAACCTTTTGCATTGATGAGACCTCTTCAGTTGTATCAGCGTCGCAATTTGAATTTCAGCCACTCTGATTACAACTTAGCATTAGTTCCTTTTTTGTGCCTCTTTGTGTGGTTTATGTTTAAAATCTGGCACAGAAAGAGCAATGATTGTTTAAATGGTTTTGAGATGCTCTTATACTTGTAATAAAACTGTTCTTGTGCGGGGGGTTTGCAGACATTGCCTGAACTTGACACAGTTGATCATTTTAGCACTTTTTATGGCGTGTTCAAAATTCTCAGCATATGCAAATAATTCAGAGAAGCAACGATACCTAACTTGTTCGGGTCTGTCGAACAAGTTATTTATTAAAAGTCTGGCTTTGACCACAGAAAAAGACGGTGGTAATAAGTTCATTAGTAAAAATCTGTGTGCAATTGTTGGTTACAATGACATATTTTAATTAATTCTGATTATGTATTCAATTTAAATATATATATATATGTGCTATTTTGCCAGTGCTATTTTTCATATGATAAATTTTAAATAACATTGTATGTTATTTACAAATATTAGTGATGTTGTGTATTGTGACATAGCTAAAAAAATATTGATATATTAGATTCTTCTCATATTCCGCAGCCCTATCTCACACCAGTGTCCTCCTTTCCTCACTTTTTAGCATCCAGTTGTTCATGCACTCATTTCACAATCGATGGCTGCTGCTATGAAGTACAGCCTGGGCTTAGTCCTTGCTGTTGCACGAGTTTTTGTGAAAGCTTACAAGATGAAAGAACATCTTTTCTGTTTTTTTTTTTTTTTTTTAAGTATCAACTTCAGCTCATCATTTCAGAGTTGTCCCCACCCTCTCAACCTTCCTGGCTTCTCTCTCTTCTTCAGGTTGCATTTTTCTCATCCCTTTGTTCCTCTCCTTTAAAGTTTGTCCTCCCGATTTCTTTTAACTAATAGGACTTTAATGGGGGTCTTAACTGGAGTTCGCTCATCAAAGCTTGTTCAAGTCTCCTGAAAACTGAACTGAACAGACATGTGACATGCATGGCATCATTCCTTGTCTCTTTTTTGAATTTATTTTTCCTATTGGAAGACACGGAAGACCACATAACTCGTTCACGTCTGTCACTGAAGCTTTATGCCGAATATATGAGGCATCAAATTATCATACAGCACATTATTTTTAGCTGTCATAAACCTGCTCTCTTTATTTCCAGAACAGCTGCTGCATCGCCCATTTTGCAAAGACATCTGCCGCATGAGTTGCTCCTATGTTTTTGTTCATTAATCATTGCTACTAGAGATGTGCCGATCAGGTTTTTCCCTGCCGATTCCAATTCCGATCACCCATGAGGGCCGATCACGGCCGATCACCGATACCGATCACATAATTATTATTTTTTTTTAATCATGAGCACTACAGGTTACATTATGTGGAAAAAGGAACCATGAATTCACCTTAATTTAGACAAAAACTTGTTTTTAATAACTTTTTCCAAGAAGAAAACTAAACAAAACAGGCATTGTGCAAATTGTACTGCTATCGGTAATACTATCTTTAACAGACTGAAAACATATGAAGGCTCTGAAGAGGCTAAATAATGCAAAGAGTCAAAATAAAACCTCTCAACATTGCCAAAAAATTCAAGTATAAAACTTAACATTCAAAGGCAAAAACAGGTTCCATTACAATAAACAATCCCGAGTTACTGAATGAAAACTTCCTGTTAGCATGGTGGCTAGCTGATTACTGCTAGCTCTGATTGGCCGTTTCTGACTGAGCGGAGTAATTATGCAGATCAGGGAGGAGATCAATTATTTTTTTTTTAGAGATTATCTGTCTCATGTTAGGACAGCGAAAGTTTTAATACGTATGTAGAATTAATTTTTTTAGGTTAGATGCTGCAGCTTTAAGCAGAGGTTCGGTGTGAGAGTCACTACCAGGTGGAGCAGAAGCTCCGTCTGTCAAATATTACTACCTGTAGCGTAGCAGTGGTTCAACAGGAGAGCAGAACCAGGGTCTTACATCGCAGCTCGATGACTTAAATAATTTCTCGGGTTATTTGTTTAGCTTTCTGACCGTCATGCTAATCCGGGTGAGTGTTTGTAGCTGTGCGCTGCTTTACCTGCCATCTGATCCTCCGTATGTCTTTTTTTTACTGCAGTGAACCTCGATGTAGCCAAACTCCGTCAAGTATGGCTTTGTTTTTATGCCATATTAGCTTCGTTGTGTTGATGCATTTTGACGTGCTTCACGCAAACTTCCCCATTCACTCAGTGCGTTATAGTTCCACATCGCTTAGGATTTGTTGCTGCACGTTTGCGCAAAGTGAAGGAAAGACGAGACCAGCTGCACAGGCAGGCTGGAAATGAGATGCAGGTGATCGGTTTGTGTGATCGGAAACAAGAGACGGTGATCGGTGATCACCGATCATACACTTTTTCACGGAAATCAGTCGATTATGATCGGTGGCCGATCGATCGGCACACCTCCAATTGCTACTGCTTCTTCTGGTACTGCTCCTATCATTGCCTCTGCTCATTGTTTAGTTACTGCAACTGTACATTGGAAGATCTCATCAAGCTTTACTGCTGCCCACAGTGTTAACTTTATCAATATTTTTGCTTAAACTAGAAGAATTTAATTCAAGCAAAAGCATCTTATCTTGAGTTTGGGATTCAACAAGGCCATTCCAAAACCACCTTCTTGTCGTTTGTGTTTTTTTTTTTAGCCACTCTAGGGTGGACTTTGTGTTGTGCTTTGAATTATTATCCTGCTGGATATTAGAAAAAATCTAATATACTGATATATTTGTTTTAACTTCAGGTCAGCAACTGATCAGTGACTATTTTGAATCATTCTGAATCTTCTGGTTTAAAGCAAAATTCCTAGTTTCATCAGTTGGCACAAGACAAAGGTAACCTGAGTGAATTCAAATTAAGGCTTTCAAAGGAGAATTTCATTTATTAAAAGGAAATTGAGCAATTCAAGTTGACCTGCCCCTACAAGAAAAAGTAACCTTTGGAAAACTTCAGTAGTTAAATGAAAAATCTGCAGAGTTATTTTTATCTGATTAATTGTCAGAATAAGCGATTAAATAGTTCATTACTAAAATAATCATTAGCTGTAGTGCTAAGAATTGGTATTGCAAGATTTACAACTGAATCTCCATACCTCAACGTGACTGAAAACAAAATTTGTCTTTGTCTTTTGCTGCTTATTTCCTTTTTTTTATGGTACTTTAAATTGTGGGACTAATTGTTAGGCAGAAATAAATTTAATTCTGAATTTTCAACATCGTCACATTCTTAATCTCTTCGTTTTTCTTTCTTTCATGTTCCCTTGGTGCTGCCCACTGTGAATGATTACAAATAAAGGTAAGAGCCTTTTATGACTATTATTGGTATGCATGCATTTATTGAGTTGTCACTTGAGCAGATTTTTCCAAGTCACTCTGCGTAGTCACTTAGGCCTTTATGGCTATTTATGCTAAGTGAGCTTCTTGCAAAAACCTATAAATTTGAAAGTAAATAAACTGAACGTGTCATGCATCATAAAAATTGAAAACACTCGGACTAATAAACATATGGATAAGGAACGAGTTTTTCTCCCCGTTCTGTTTAAATATATGCTTTATGCTAAGTGAAACTGATGTAACATTCTGTTATCTGAAAGCCTGGGAAGCCTTACTTTGCAAACGTTTTCAAAGAAAATAAAATATGAATATGGGACCGAGACCAAAAATCCAATGAGGTTTGTGCACATAACTAAGAATCTTTTACTCATTATGAGTTGGTTTCGCACACAGAATTGATCATTTACACATTCAGTTATGTAATTTCATACCTTTAATTCATTTTTCTTGAACAAAGAAGCACAGTTATACAACAATCATTGTACATCTCTTACCACTCTATAGTGATCCAAACTAAGAACAATATTGCTAATTTGGGCAGATAAAAGTTTTAGGTTTAGTGACAGATGGATTGGGTTACATCTTGGTTGTGTCATGAGGATACCACTGTAACTTTTTTTATTTTGGATTATTCCAGTTATTCCTCATGTGTGAAAGTCAAAATTAGAGTGACTAATTGACTTATTGCTCTATTTAGGAAATTGCTTCTCAGATCCTGGTAAGTACATGTGGGACTGTTTGTCATGGCGGTTTGCTGTGTACCTCAAATAAGCTCAAAGCAGACATCTTGTCACTGTCAGGTGTCGTTAAATTTGGGTGAAAGTTGACAAAGTAATTTGAATATCAAACTTTCAAAAAATATTTAATTTGCAAATAAATATATGCAGAAACCCTTACAAATGGAAAAATGACCAATTTCAATTAATAACTGAACTGGTCTATTCTAGTAATTTTTCTTACACGACCATCTCTTGGATTTACAAACATCTTCTGATGACTACTATCAGCCGGATAATGCACCAAGTTACAAAATTCAGTTAATCTTAAACTGGTTTGTTGAACTTGACATTGAATTAACTGAACTCCCATGGCCTCTGCAATTACCAGATTTTAGTACAACTAAGTGCTTTTGGTGAATAGTTGAGAATTCCATCATGGATGCAGCTGACAAATTTGAAGCAACTTTGCAATTATTTTATATCAATATGGACCAAATTGATACCTTCCTAAATCTATGCCATTAAAAAATTAACCCTGTCCTGGAGGCAAAGCGGTAGCTAAGTGTACTTCACAAATTGGCTGAGAAGATTATTTGTTACTTGTTTATATAACAGAGTGAAATTGTGGGGTTTTCTAAAGTCTCAAGGTTATCCCAGTAAATCTCATACTACTTCATCCTTTCTTGTGGGCAAGTCAAGTAGGTGGTCAGCCAGTGAGGAGAAGTCCCCATCTCTCCCAATACAGACAAGGACAATCTGTCACTGTGCTGCCAGAAACAATAAGTCACTCTTGCACAATAAGAAGAGGGTCCTCTGCTCTCTTTAAGGAATCCCATATGGGGAAAACAGCATTTCTAATGACCACCTCTGTTCTTATTACCGCTGTGATTACGAGCCATTTGTTTGCTTTACCATGGCCCTAAACCTCAGGAGATTTAATGAGAGCCGGGATGTAAAACTGTCTCTCTCAAGGATGGGAAGGTCACAGGAACTAGTTGATGTGGCACAGAGGGTGTTGAGTTTGTGAGTGTTGTAATCATCAAACCCACATAGACTGTCAGCATTATTTATGGCTTCTGCTATGTCGACAATGGAAGTTGGGTTTTGTAGACGAAAACATGGATGAATATAGGTTTTAGATGTGGAAACTTTGGTCATGATGAAGGGGTTTGGGTATAGCGGTTAAAAAAAAAAAAGAAAGATGTTTTCAATGAAGAGAGTGATGATCATACAGCCCCAACTTCTGAAAATGGCAGAATGACTTGTTTTGTTGTGGTTGTCGAGGGTATACTCGTGTAATTGCTCTCATTACAGTGCCATCATGACTTGTATTGTTATTATGTCTGACTGCAACAGTTGCCATTTTCCCCTTCATCTTTCACTGCAGTCTCCATGGGCTTCATTATCAATAATTAAGAAATGGCAGGCATACGTGTCTGATGAGATGCACTTGCACAACCACATATACAAACGCACAATGTAACAGAGCAATGGCAGGAGGTTTGGGAGGCCCTCATGTCGCTTTGCTCTTCATTAACCTTTCGGTTACACATGGCGGCAGCTGGTGATACGCGGTAAATAATGAGTGAGTGAGAATGATGCAAGAATTTGTGTTTGAGTAATTAATGCCTGTTTTGGTCACACTAACCTCCACAAAAAGAATCAGCCGATAGTTCTTGCTAGTCGTGTTGAAGGAATTAAAGTCCAACTAAATATATGATTACCCCTATGAACGCTGCTAGCCCTGTTTCGCTTCTGTTAACTTGAAGCTACAAAGTGTGAAAGGTAAAACATTCTGCTGTATTTTTAACACTAACACTACAAAATAGGATACTACTTCAACCCGGTGGTGCACCATTGGCAGGGTAGGGCTATTTACTGGCATCAAGTAAAATAGAGCTTTTTAAACAAAATAAATAAAAAATAAATTTATGTCGTTGAAATGCCTTTATTTTGCAATTGCAAAGAACTTGGGCCTTTTTTTCTAGCTCTTTGGAGCTTAGAGTAATTAATGAATTGTTAGAATTCCCTTACCATTTTCAGGCTTACTTACATTCTGTTGGCTGAGAGAATCCTCCTACACTTTACACTTAATTAGGGAAATAAATTTGTGTTTTAATACTATGAGACTATTGGTGTCTATCCCTGGCCATTGTTTTTTTATTTTATTTTTTTTTTAGTTTTTTTTATTATTATTATTATTTTGCTGGAAAAATTCACCCAAGAATCCTCCAATGTTAGAAAGATTTGTGCGCCGTGTGTGTATTGATCAGTCATTTATGGATACCATCGATGTTTAAAAGGGTTTACAACACAGAGGGATGAGTGAGTCCTCTGAATGTGGGTGTTTGAGGGAGTGATGTGAAGCTTCAGAATTGTGCAATTTCCAGAAAACGACTTATTTTCCCAGGTTTTCTATCAGTTGCTGGTGCTACAGCGGATACAGCATTTGCATCAGTCTGAACTATAAATGCATAGCTTTTATTATTTATTGTCTGGAACACCTGGTTCTATAAACTTCTCGGTGAACCATCCCATCTGGCTCCTCTGCCCTCTCATTTAAATTACTAATTGATTGTGGGCCAAGAGCACGGCCACAGAGGCGTCATATCAATTATTAAGATGCATTAATAGATTATGTGGATAAATGTGAAGGGCATTTAACTTCTGTAACCCATGAAAAGTGGAAGCAATTATGGAGTACCTTCACTGACCACTAAAAAATGTTCAAGCTTTTTTTCATAAGGGCTTCAACACTATGCATAGCATGATATTCAGTATTAAAATCCACCCATCCATCTGTTTTCTGTATCTACTTAATCTTTGCAGCTTTGTAGGGGGCTGTTACCGATCATACCCTTTTTTTTTTTTTTTTGCGAGTTTCTGGCAGTCCACTGAAATTAATATCAGATGGGTCATTGAAATAGTTCTAACTATGCAGATAAGACTATGCAGTTTTATCTGTATATATATTCTGTCCTTACATATCATGGGATATATTTGTGACTACTCTGTCGATGATAAACCTCTTAGAGCAGACAGTTTTGCCTTTGGTGCAAAAATTGTGCAGGTAATGTTTCCTTTATTATGGTGATTTATCCTTCCCATACGAGAAGTTTGAAGTTATTGAGCGCAGCATTGACTCACTACATACATTAATATTATATAACACATAATATTTAAAATGTAACTTTTATTGCAGTATAATAATCTCACAAACAAGGATTTATGTGACACGGACCTTGCACCAGGTGTAAAGTATGGTGAAAAATCTGCTGTGCTTTAACTGTACATTTCTGTATCCCTTTGAAAACTTTTAAGAATTCATAATTTTGTAAAATGTCATTGTAGTTGAAATAAAATACTGGAAAAAGAAAAGATACTTTGTTATTAGATCTTTCAGAACGATAACGGAAAACTTATTGCAAAATCTGTACAAAAAAAATGCTTCTGTAGCTGAGTAAATGTCAGTTTTATGCTTCTATCTGTTGTGCAGTAATATATTACACTACCGAAATGAGGAAAAAAATAAAATATTTTAGGGCTTGTTATAGATTTTTATATTAGGAATATTGTAAAAAGACATTAAGAGGACACTGTAGTTGTCCTTCAGTTAACCCTGGCAGCATCCTGGAGTAAAACAATGCTTCACATGTTCTGTTCTGTAAGCATTTAAATAAAAATAATTTAGTGAACCATATTAAGCAGTAGTGTTGAAATTGTTGAGTGACATTAATTATCTTGTGACATTCAGCAAATGCAAAGTGCTATTGAACGAACCTATGGCTTCATTGACAAAAGCAAAACCTATAAAATGAGTAAAACATCTGAAATAGTCTTATCTGTAGTAGGTATAGGAAAGTAGGCGTTCGTCTTATGACAAATGGCACGTCAGTCAGCTTGCCGTAGCATTGATTGGACAGCCTCTGGCTCGATTTATGGCTGCCATTCCTCTCCCATTTGAAGGTGGTGGTGTCAGGAAATGACAGAGTTATGTGCTAGTCCTCTACATGATTGGTGACCCCAAGGTGGGCTCTTTACCAGCACTCCAGTCTTTCCTTGCAAAAAATGTGCACAGGAAGAGGTTGGCTTTGATGTGAAATTATGGAGAGAGAGACACACTGGGTTGAACTGTAGAGCAAAAACAGCACGACTATAATAACTCTCTCAACTCTGATTAGGATGAGACTTCTACTTGCCTCGCCATTCCTTGATTAAATCTCACATTTTCAAAATGGCCCCAATGGCATTATGATTCAGAGGTACACAATGAAATGAAAGTTTGCCATTTTTCAGCAATGATTGCTATATTGAACCTGGCAATAATGGCCATCTGCGACTGTGTGTTTGCAAGTCTCTCACAAAATGAGAGACTTAAATAAAATTATCCAGTACAAAGGAAGATAGCTACACCACATGCCACCTTCTATCTGACTCGTCTCCTTCAGTCGCTCAGCTGACATGAATAGATCGGGAGTTTGAATCCCAATAAATGTTTCCTTTTATTGCATTAATCAGCACTCCTACCCATAAAACAAAAAGGGGATGTTGCTTTTCTTTCCTTTTTTTTTGCTTCCCTCTATCCATTTTGTTTCAGGCAGAGAGTAGCATTCAAAGCTGTGAGATTTGGCAAAGTGAGAACAATAGCGAATTGGATCCATTTGGCAAATGCTTCCTGTAATTCTGTGGCTGATGAAGAAAGTTGATAAGTGAATTGGTTTTCTGCTTAAGACATCCAGTGGCCTTTGTTTTGGTGCTCTAAAAGTAGGTGGCTGTCTTTTTTTTTTTTGTTGTTGTAATAATTAGGTATTAAATTTAAATAACAGTATTCAATACATTGACCTATATCTGTTAAATTCCATATGGAAACCTATGCAAAATTGTATTGTTCATGTGGAATGAAATAAGTGGATATTAGTTATGTTTTTAAGGTAGAGGTGAAACAGCCAGCCATTGCGGTCCACCACGTTGCAGCCAAACAGGAGTTGTAAAAGTTATGTGAGGTGTAAAGCCTCAGTGAACAAACATAAACGTTTGCAAAAAACCCCACAAAAAAACATGGTTTTCTTTGGCAGCTATTACAGGAAAATATGAGAATGTCATCTCTACAAATAAGTGCAAGAATCTTTACAGTAAAGTACAAGTATTTTTATTTTTTATTTTTATCAGAAAACATAAGCAAGCAAAAGATTCTGTTTAAAAATGTTATGACTCAAGTTACTACATTGGACTTAAGGTTGTGACATTTTTTAAGTCTACAGTGTTGTAGAAATTTGTCACATGCCTCAAAAAAGGCATTGCACAGAAAATATGTACTATATTGGCCATAATAGTGAATTTCTGAACTGTGGCCTGAGCCAAGGCTTCCATGAATAGTAAACATATGATTTTCTTAAGCTTCTTATCAAAATTACAAATGCATTTTTCCCGTACATTGGAGCAGTGTGTGCATCCATCAGCCATGTCATCATCTCAGACATAGACATTGCAGTCAGAAGACTTAACAAATAATGGACCCTCCAAGGTGTGGCACACAACTGAGATGATCCGATTTTAGTTGATGTGAATCAGTTGAGCAAAAGGTGTGTTTCCCAAAGGAGACAGAGGTGTATTCTGCAGACCAGTTTGCCAGGGCATTTTAAAATGTTCATTTGATTAACATGGCAATTACATGGTCTTAGTTTCTTTAGCTAAAACGATGCTTGTTTACACCTTACATATAGAACCAAAGTACTTATTCCAGAAATGCTTTAGGGGACAAAGCACACCCAGAAATTAAATATCTGCTTCATATAAATCCACTGGAGTTTAACAGAGCAAATACAATGACATTGCTATTGTGTTGGCTTTGGTTGAAGCTTAAGGAAGCAAAGCAACTTGGTTAGATCAGATCTCTAAAACCTAGTGTGTTTATTGTGAACTCTCTTCAAAAATGGGATGACATGGTCCACACAAGGTAATGAGAAAAGCTTTGTCTGCTGATGCAAAGCTTTTAAGCTCTTTTGCATCTGTGTGAAAAGTAATAGTTTTTGACTTTTAAGTATGCACTGTGTGACTAAGCCGCAATGTCCTGGGGTGTACACCTTTAGCTGCCCAATCAGCCATGTCAACTTTGCATGTTAAGCCAATTAGCAGCATGCAGGCAGCAGTAGTTCACTGTCCCTGCTGTTATTAGTCCTTGTCTAAGTCTTGACTACATAGACACTTGATTTGCAAGTGTTTGGTCACCTAGCAGGAGCTCCCTTTTTACTGCCACTGACAAGAGCCTGTCAGCCCTATGTGTTCAGCTGACAAGGATTTGTCAGTAGACAGAATACTCCGACAGACACACATGAGGCTGCACACAATGTCCCCACCTTCATTAGCTGAACTTTGTGATGCCAGGTTTAATGAGAAATGAGAGAGAGCAAAACAAATGCAATAAGTCCTACTTGGCAATTCGAATCAACTTGCTTGCCTCTGGCTCCTATTTTCCCCCTGCTCTTTCCCATTTTGGCTAATGTAATTTATGCAAATAGAAATTATAAATAGCATATCAATATCAACTCACGTTTTCAGCTGGTTTATGCACTACATCTTCTGTCTGTCGTAGCAAGTACGTTACAGTGGAAGTTGTTGGTTTGCGGAGATTTTCAAGCATAAAGTAGTCATTCTGAGGAAGATTAAAGGTGCCAGATCTTTAACATACAAATCTGACTGTATTCTAAGATTTTATTAGGAGTTCTTCATAAAAGAGAGATTGCATCAACTCAATGTTTCTTATTATGAGCTAAACACAGAAACTACATTCTAAGGATTTAATTTAGATTTTTCTTACATTTTGTGCATTTTAGAGGAATTCTGCACCCTGTCTTGTCCACTTTTGGTCAAGGAAATAAAATGGGCAAACGTTACTTTTAGAAGTTCAATGTTGAGGTGTAACACGCAGTAGCTTTCAAAAGTAGTGTAAACATACCCGTTCTAAGCAAGCATGTGGTGACATTGGAAACGATCCACTTCTATAAACATGAAGAAAACTTCAGCACAATAAGAGCAGAATCAAACACAGAAGGAAACAATCCAAAAAAGGGAAAATAAAAAAGACTCACTGCTGCAGGAGTACTTACTATTGGGAAAAAAATAAAAAAGGAATACAGAGAGTTGATTGCAGCGATTCAACCAACAAAGAAACACAGCAAACACAGAGTTTGGAGAAATCTTTAATTGAAAGGGAAAAAAAAAAAGTTAATACAGACTCCTTGGCAGCCTAAGGTCCATCAAATGGTTAGTTAAGCAAAGAGACACAGCTAACACACATAGACTGAAACCACTTTGTTTAAACTAGAGTACAAAAAAAACCTACTGGCATTAGCTCTGTGAAAGGCTTTTCCAAGTGTAGAAGTAGTTGAACAGACAATCAGTTGGCTGGAATACTTTTCATGGGAAAGAAAGAATGAAATGGACACAGTTAATGGCAGTAATAACTCTGTTTATGGGTTTTGTCAGGCAAAGAGACAGTTCAATACAGAAACCATGAGGTGGCATTGCTTTTGTATTGGAACAGAAAATAAACATATCACTAGTTTTAGTAGATTTACTTGTGTAAAATTTCTAAATACTTCTTCTAATGGGGCATGAAGAGGTTGATTGAGCCTCTGCCTAGCGAAGCTATTGTCCAAACTTCCTGGGATCTACAGTGCCCGATTCTACCAAAGCTTGACTGATCCAAATGTCGGTCAGCCAGGCTTGCGTAAACACGCAGTGACATGTGAAATCTAATTCAGAATGAGCGGGCCACGTTTCAGAATCTGGGTCAAAACGTTAGTAGACAAATCAAAAGAAAACATCAGTCCAATTGAAATATAGTCAACTAAAGAGAAGTGGTGCTTCAAATCATTTTACTTTTTTGCCTTTGGGAGCCACAAAGCACCGTCTCATCTGCTTAAATGGATAAGCTGCCACCAGTGGATCAGTGTGCACATCTAAAAAAAAAAAAAAAAAAACCCTGAGTCTATGTGCTCTGTGTGTGTATGTGACCAAAAGATTTAACAGCTGTACAGTATAGGTCACATCCACACAAAGACAAAAAAAAAAAAAACAGAAGGAAAAACGTGGCATGTGGTTTTAATCATGCTCCAGAAGTTCCTTTATGTGAACTTAGAAAGTTCAGAGGGGTCCCAATCTGTTAAAGTTTGGAAGTTTCCAGCAGTGTGTAACTTAAATCAGAGGCAAAACAGCTCAGACGAAACTGTGGTTTTATCCTGCTGTTCCTTCTTTGTAACTTGGTGTGAAAATTGCAGAAACCTTTTTTTTTTTTTTTTTTTTTTTAAAAAAAAACAGACGGGCCCCTCTAAAAATCAGGGTCCATATCTTGCTGATGATGACTACCAAAGATATGTGGCTGCCCACGTCGCCTACCTTCCCACATGGATTTTTTTAAACCTGTTGCTAATGAGGATGTGTATTCTCCCCGAGTATGCTAAATCAGTGAACTTTGTGTGTTCTTTCAGATGTTTCCCTTAATTAAAAGTGTGCTGTCCCAGTTCCCATGTAGTTGCTGCTGCCTTTTTACACACACTTTTCTTGTCTCTAATTTCCTGCATTCAGAAGCTTGTCCCTGCTTTTTTTTCTTACCTGTGCTGCACTCCATAAATAAAACCTAGATGAATATTAATGTCCTTACACCTGTTGTGTTGTTTACTGGGACGCGTCACCACCTCTAATCTAAGTGTAATTAGCCAGATACAGCACATAAGATAAAAGGTGACTGAAAAGGAATGTAGGAAAAAAAAAAAAAAAACAGACTTGTATGTATGGGTGTTTTGTGGTGCTTCATTGTGGTGGCAGAGGTGCACATTTGAGTCTTACAGCCTTTTCTAATTAAGTGGTTTTCAAAAAGGCATCAGCAAGGGAACACGGTTGTGTGTTAATAACCTAGTATATGCCGGGGAAAAAAAAAAAAAAAAAAAAAAAAGCCGTACAAATGGTGACAACAAGGGAGAATATACAGATGTAAACAAGCTGACAATGTAGGGGAACAAAAAGTTAATAAATCTGGATAAATATTATTTTCAGTAGACAGAAGTTGGCAGATGACAGTTTTTTAGTGGCTCTTTCCTAAATGCTGATGATGATAGATGGCAGTCTTGTAGGGGAGTGTGAGGAGGTGTGATCAGTAAAAACTGATTTCTTGACATTAATTTCGTCCATCGACAATCAGTCCTGTAGCTTCTAACTGGCAAAAAAATATACTAATATTTTGTATTTTTATAGTTATAGCTTACAATATACTACAGGTTTATTTGGTTTAACAATTGATAACTATTATTTTTTGTGCTACTGATGCCGTTTCTCTGTACAGCTGTTTTCTGTCCTGGACAGAGCCACAGGAACTATTACTGCTATTGACCTTGGTTACTCATTGACTTGATTTCCCATACAAAGTACACCTGCCCTGGTCCGTCTATGTTTAGTGTATATCCTCTGGAGAAAGCCATTGACAGAGCAAGTTCCCCTATTGATTCTGTATATTCTGTGCTTTTCTTCCCAATAGAAAGTACCCCTGGCCCAGTTCTTTACTGTTTAGGTATTTCTCTCCTGGAAGAAGCCATTGAAAGAGCTCTAACTGCTTTTGATTTTGTGCACGCTTTGTTTTTCTTTACCATATGATGTACTCCTATGTGTATCCTAACCATCTCAATTTCCTTGATGAAGTCATTGAATGCATTTTTTTCTTTCATTAACTCTGTGTACTCATTGTTGTTTTTTCGGGGGTATTTTCACCTTTGAGCATAGACCTGGCCCGGTCTCTTTTTTGTGTAGTCATCGATGGAGCTATGGCTACGGTTGACTCTTTGTAGGTCTTCGCTGTTCTTGCAGAAACTATGACTAGTTTGGTGTTTCTGTTTTTGTTTTGATTTTTTGCATTGAGTTTTTGACAGAGCTACCACTGAGACTAATTCTTATTATGAGTTTATCTTTTCCATAGAAAGTACTGGTAGGTGTCTTTTTTTGTTTTGTTTTGGTTGATCATTTGTTTTTGTTTTATTTCTGTTTGCTCTAAAAGACCTGCTGGTTGTTGCAGATGCCGATCTACTTTTAGCCTGGCTTGGTAGATGGTTTGTTGCGGTTAACATAGAGTGTTCCCTCTCCACAGCCATTACATGCATTCCAAATAAAGGGTTGCTGCGACATGTCTGTTTTAATGCAGTCACTCAGGCTTATTTATGTAAACTGCCTTTTAATGATTTGCATTTGATATCTGCGTTATATTGTACATTAAATTGTATTTATACGTGTACAATTGGACCATGAAGCTAACAATATGATTGACTTGTATTGGAACTGGACTTAATTTGATTGTACAAATGAAATGCATTTTTTTATTATTATTAATTTTTAGTAGCTTATTTTTTTAAATTACTGCATTTACAGCTTATATTCAGTTTTTGTTTAAATTTTTTAATTGTTCATATGGAATGTTCCAAGCTTAATAACCCTTTTTGTTTTTGGGTGTAAATACTGGCTGTATTCCAGAGAACAAGGCTGGTTGAGCTTTAGATTTATTTCTGTTAGGGCTCACCGTAATAAACACTAGGCTTCCAATGACTTTGTTGTTGCAATATCGCTCTCTTTGCACTCTGGCGTCTTCTTTAAATTTTCCAAGCTGCTATGGAAAGTTATTAACTTCTCAGTAATTGTTTTCTGGGCCATTAGAGTAATGCATAACTCTTTTCCTTTGAGTTTATTTTCTCTCGTATGTGTAATGAATGAAGATGAATCGCAGTGAGGTCAGAAAGACATTTTTTTTTCTGAGCCCATGGCTTATTTTAGGTATTCACTTTATGCAGCGCTGACTTCAGATAAATGCCCCAGTTAAATTCTTCCCCATGTTAAGCATCCCTCTGTGGTTTGGATCTATGCCCTGTAGAGTTTGGTTCCAGCCCTTGAAATACAAAAAATAAAAATAAAAAAAAAATACCCATGACAAAAATATATCTGGACTGGTCCTGTTTTTTTTTTTTTTTTTTTTTTTCCCCCAGAGGTAATTAGGGCCAGGGGTTGAGGTTGAACTTTAGTTAGCAAAACATCTTGGCATATGGTTGCACTGGCTGAAGTACACAGACCTCCCAACTGTCTTCAAGTTTTGCTATGTGGCAGATAGGGATGGAAATTGATAAGAATTTATCAATATCGATTCTGTTATCAATTCCCATTGAATTAAGAACTAAAAATGAAGTGCAAATGGATTTGGTAGAAGTAAATAAAATGCTGGTGAGGTGCTCTTCCGAACCGACATCAGCAAACACATGGAACTGGTTTAAAATCAGTATAATAGAAACAGAAAACAAACCTCTTGCCCTTCTGAACCATGTCCTAGCAGTCCTAAAGCTGGGACTTAACTACAGCCAAAGCCAAGACCCTGACCTACTGCCAGATCAAACCCAGCCAGACAAAACAGTTCAAACCAGCAAAAACAAAAAACAGTTCAAATCAGCCAAAAGCATGTGACATTCAATTTGAACAAAAAGCTGCCTTACAAAAACAGAAGCATTTTGACATGAAATGCAACTGCAGTTTGCAACTTTTGCACATCAACAATTTTTATGCAGAAAGATTAGCATAATTGCCTTTTCAGGCAAGATTCAAGTGGTTGGTGTATGCATTTACATGTCGGATGGATACATTTACACGTAAGCGAGTATCTACACCTGTTAATATTTTTGGAGCAGACTTTGAATTCAGTCTTCTTTGGTATCATGCAACATATTTTGCACATCTGGTCTGACTTGTTTCTGCCACTCTTTTTGCAAATGCTCTGAATTTGTAGAGAAATCCGAACTAGCGCCACTCTCTGGTCTACAGTTGCGTTGAATGAGGTTGAAATTCAGAATCTGTACGTGCCACCATGACTTGTGCAGAGTTGGACCTGAGCCACTTCTGTGCCATGTTCACTTTGCGTCCTTTGGTTTGAACATAATCCTTGGACCTCGTCTTCCACTCCCTGCTTCTACCCCCCACAGCATAATATTGCAGGCATCGTCGTTTAATATTGTGATGATAAATAGTCATGTGCTTTGTTTATTTCACCAGTCTCAAGTCTCTTTTTTAGCATTTGTAAGTATTGTCCCATACTTTAACTTCCTATCCAGTTGGGCCAGTTCCTCTGTCTCTGATGAGGAAAAGCATTTTATTCCTTAATTCCTCATGATGTGCTTTATTCTCTAAGTAAAGAGAATAAAGCACAAAATGCTTTATGCTCTTTATTTAGAGACTAAATAGAGAACTTTTTATTTATAATGCAACTTTTAGAGGTATTGGATTCAACTGAAAGGTATCAACCAACATGTTCTAAATACATGCATAGGTGCCTTTCTGTAGTAAGGCATTTAAGAGAAATGCCAAATATACAAATTAATATATTTTACTAATAACATTTAGTGCTGCAGGTATTATTTTGTCTTTCTAATCTGTGTGCCCTGTCCTGTCTCTGTCTGAGGTCATTTCAAGTCGAGACTTGTCTTTCCTCTTATATACACTAATATGTATACCTTTTAGATGTGCATGCTGCAACAGAACAAACTGCAATAAGTCTGGGGAATCAGGGTATTTTCCTCAATCAGTGTAGATTGTAGGAAATAACAGGATTTAATAGATTCATCAAATGTTTATCTGTAGACGTCTAGACTAGGGGTCCGTAAAAATGACAGTTTGGAGCAATTAAAGAAAACACAGCAGTGCAGGAAGCATAATGATTTTCTTTCCAGATTTCCAGCCTCCCAAGTAATGTGTTCCCCTCAGTGTTCAAACAGAAACCTAAACTCCTGGTGGGCAGAGAGCTGAGCTAATCTCCCAAACAAAAGCTGGAAGGCAGAAGACTTCACAGGATGAAGGTAGTAAGAACTGCAGATTAGGAGGGCAAAAGGAGCCAGACAAGAAGTAGAGGATGGGAGGATCTGTGTTGAGTGACAGCCCACAGGGATGACTGTCAAAAAGAAGCTGATATCTATGCTGCTCCACTCAGTCCCCTCCTGTATCCATCAGCCTAAGTAGCAGGGAACACAGGGATTACAGTTCAGGAGTGCAAAGAACGTTGGTGGTGCACTGTGGTTGGACAGCAGGGTCTAACCTTGTCACAAACCCTAAACCCTGCAGTCCGTCATTGCTGACCTGACCCGAACCCTTCAGCTATTGTTATAGCAGGTTCTCATCTTTCCAGTCTGCAAGATGAAAGACTGGGTGGTTAACTGACTACTCTGAGGTTTTGATGTATAAGCCTGCACTGAGGATTGACATAGGGGAGAGATGGGTACGGATCAGACAGAACAGGAGTCTGGAACTCCAGACTATCAGATGACATTATTTTCTTTCCTTGAAGATGTCACATTCAGCCATCTGGGTCAAGAGAGAAAGGGGAAAGGGGGAAAAAAAAAAAAAAAAAAACTCTGGGTGTGTTTTGTCTTTTCGTGCTTTTTTTTTTTTTTTTCTTCTGCTGGCGACATTTAAACTCCCTGAAGTCACATTTAAACTGAAGGAAAAAGGCAGCAGGTTCATGTGTTTTATTCCTCCTTTGGCTTGAGGGGTTTTATACTGTTCACTCTTTGGCTTGTTTTAATGCCTCCTGCCCACAGGCTAGACAGCAGTATTAACTGGAGATAGATTCCACTTTATCACTTACCCAGCCTACAGTTAAAACACCAGATAATATTTCCTCCCATATACTTTAGTTGTGCCCTGACTATTCATTATTTATTATCTACTCCAAATTACATTATCTTTTACCCGGCATGCATTACACCTTTCCTTGAGGCTGGGAAAATGACTCACGGGATGAGCAAAGGACTGTGCAGGGAGGCTGATGGTTTCTGCGCATTCAGATTCGCTACAGTGAAGTGTGATCTCTTTTTTTTTTGTTTCAATTTCAAATATGTCTGATCAGACAATTAAACATGATGAATGAAATGTCCTGAACTGATGGAAGAGAGAATTTCTCTTCTTAAGAGAGCAATACTATGCATTTTCCTTGCACACAGTGATATTTTATAGTACAATGAAGTAACTATGCTGCCTTCAGTTGTTATAAAAATGCTGTATTGTCAAACTAGACTTAAAATAAATTTGACTTCACAATTTAACGCCTTGTCTCTTTAAGAAACTCCTGTTCTTTCCCACACTGCCTATAGCACGTCATCACGACATTTCTCTATTAAGCCTTTAACAATGGTATTACCAGCATAACATTGAGTAGTAGCGCTTGTGATGAGCTCAGCAGATGTACAATTCTACCAGGTGTTTGCTAATTGCTGCCGCCGCTTGTCTGAAAGAGCTGAGTGTGACCAACCGTTTATGCAGCCCGAATGGCTCAAATGGGAGATTAAAGGATTTCTCAAACATGCATGAAAAAAAAATCAAAGCAACACTCCAGGTATGTTTCTGATGAGGAAATAACAATAACATGATGAAAAGCTCAAAAAGTTGATTTTACATAATGCTTCCCCTTTAATGATACAGTGAGTAAGAGATATATAACATACATTATTCTCAGACATTGAGATTTCATCCCATTAGTTCTGCCCATTTTGAGCTCATTTAGGAATGCGCTGCTTTAAGGCTACGTCACGATTATGCAAATAAGCCCTCCCAACTCATTAGCACCTCAGGCATGTGAAAATGGCTACAAGAAGATCCAGAGTGGTACAGCCATACATCTTTGACCCCCCCAAGCAAACCCTGCAGCAGAAGAAGTGGAGCCTGAACAGCCATCAAGTTACAACTACGGAAGGATTAAACGCGGCAGATCAGACAGACACATACTTATATCATTATTAGTTCCAACTGAGGACTTTTCTTCCCTTTGTGGCTATGTGCCATGGTATGAAGTGAAGCAGGTGACATTAGCACAGTAACTCAGCACAAAGACAGTTTTTTTTTTGTTTTTTTTCCAAATGTGACCTTTTGTAAAATATATACATAGTAGGTTTACCTTCCAGAACCACAGTGACCTCAGATACAACAGAATGGCAGAATGGTCTTATACTAGAATGCCACATTCAAGTCCAGACTTATTCGAGTTTAGAATCTGTGGCAAGACGTAAAATTTAACTCCAGAGCCTTGAGCTATTTTGCAAAGAATAGTGGACACAACCCTTGAAAAATTTGCTGCTGAAATTTTAACATAAGGTCGTTCTGTTAAAGTTTTGACTTTGGGGAGCTGAATACAAATGTTCACCAAACATTTCACAATTTTCTGGGAAAGAAAATTGCTTCCACTCCACACTTATGAACTATTTTGTGTTGGTATGCAACACAAAATCCCAATAAAATACATTGAATCACAATACAAGTTTGTGATTGTAGTGTAGCAAAAAGCGAAAAAGCTCCAGGTATACTTCCATCCGATTCAGCCTATTCATTTTGGCTGCTTTGGGAAAGTATTTTAAATTATTTCCTCAGTAACAGATTGCACAGATGCATATGCTAATTTGATGCCACCCAGGATAATTGCAAGCCCAAAAACACAGCCCAGGAAAAATACTAATAATTTGAGAAAATCTATTTTTTATTTTTTCTTCAACACTTGCCAATTCAGTTTTATTTGAGTTTTGTGCACGCTGAGGCCGAGTCGAAGAGGTTACAATTATAAGCTAATTTTATGTTCAGATCTTAAAGCAAAATTAACCTCTAATTTAACTTCTTTTAAAAAAAAATGTCCCCGTTGTCCAAAATGTGCAGTCTGAGGGAAATAAGGGGGGTTACTATAGTGGGGAGAGAAGAGTTCGAAATACCAGCATGGGTGAGAGAGGGAGCTTGTTGAACATGACATCTAAGTGTCTAATTACCTCTGAGGCGATGTCGGCCTCCCAGACCAGGCTGCTGTTTCCACACATACATAATCCCCCGGGGCTCCGAGCATGCCCTCTGTTCCCTTGTCCACTCCGTGTGTCCTCACGGAGACCACAGTGGGTTCAGCGTTGAGAAGACACAGCAACTTGAGAACGTGAGAAGCTGCATCGCAGAGAGCCGCAAGAGATTTAAAGACAAAAAAAAAAAAAAAAAAGCACATATATTTTTCGCCCCTTTCCTTTCAGAACACAATATATGAAAGGTCATGAAATGAGATGGCATGCAATGCAGAATAAATATTAATCACCTGCTTAATGATCAGACTCCCATGTATCCCTGGAATTTATAGTTCGCTCACATACGGTGCACTCCTTAGTCTCAGAAGAAGGCATATAAATATTTGAATTCATACAATTGATATCAGTGGTGGAGTGTGTGTGTGTGCCAAAGACAGCTCCCACTGCCGTTCTCATTGCCTGCTTCTTCGCTCTGTCCTCTTTGTGGAGCTTATTTGGAGAATGATAAATGAAAGGGAAGGACAGCGTCTTGCACAAAGCGTGTTTGAAGACGTGTGCACACAATTTCAGCGGAGGGTGGTGTCTGTTGGGACAAAGTTCTTTGACAAAGAGAATCGTTAATACACAGCTGACAATTTTATGGATGTGCTGGCTGATGTCTTTCCATATATTCATGTATAATTAACTCACCTCTTTAACTTTTTATTAAAACATAGCCTACTGTAGCAGCAGCATACTGTCCATTGCCATCATTTTTTTTTTCCACCCCCCCTGCCTTATTCCTTCGGCTTTCGTAGTCTTTTCATTTTACTGTTCTTCTCCATTCAGCACAACAGAAAACAGGAAAGGCATTTAAAGACCCTTCAGTCACGGTCGCGTCCGTTTGTCGTTGGAGGAGACATTAAGAAGCTAGCCTCAACAGTTTTTTTTTTTTTTTTTTTTTTTACATTGACTTTATCCAAATTCACCAATTTATGCCTTAGGCCTGCAGAAAAAAGCAAGCAGAGGTCATGATCTAAAGTAGTGACAAAAGACTGAAGATTCTAGTAGAATGAAAGATGAAAAACTAGACACGATAAAAAATAAAGGTATTCAAATGCCATGAATTTATCATTTAAAAGCGACTTGCACAATTGATATAATTTTAATATCTAAGAAATAGTTTTTACCAATAATTTCCTTAAAGTTTAAATAGTTATAAAGCTTAGCATAATATACAAAGGGAGTCACATCAGAATAGAGTATAAAACATTATATTTTTACTTAAGCTTGGTACGGCCACACATTTATATGAATATAAATGTTTGAAATTCAACACAAAGAAATTAAATAACTGCATTTCATTTTCTTTGATTTAGATAGATTTAAAAAAATGTTTTTAAGTGAAGATAACTTTGCTTTTATGTTTTATATCGACTCGAAAAAGCTTACTATTAATGACTGCAATATTCTTACTTGTATCACAATTGAAGCTGAATCCGAGGAAGTAAAATAGAGGCGTTCAGCATAACACAGAATTTCCAACCACAGCTGTCGGATAACCTTTCAGTGGACATTTTTATTTTTTAAATTGCAAATCAAAGTCTTGAGCCGGTGGTAAAACCTCTGAAGTTGTCCAGTTGTTTATGCCCAATATTGGTAGATGTATAAATAGGTCTATTTGAAAGGCTGTGACTGGTTGCTGGATATTCATTAATGGATTTTTTTTTTTTTTTTTGCTTTCTGCAAGAATAGAGCAAAATATTTATTTTAAAGAAAACATGTTTTTTTGTGAAAGAAAGCCAAATGAACAAAAGTAATCAGGCCACATTGTTCTGCTGATGTAATTTGTTTCATGTAAATCCAATAATTGTGTTCAAATCAAAAGAGAGGCAAAACATTGCAAATATGATTTGAGCAAGATCAACCAATATTTCCATTTGTCTATATAAAATTGGTAAGGCAGATTGGTCCCATGACTCTAGAAAACATTTAGCCTGAAGGCAACTTGAACTTCTTATGCTTCAGTTCTTAACCCCAGCGCCATCACAGCCTCACAATGCCACGCTTTCAAAGGTACCGTGTACTTTATGTCACTCTCACCTTCTTAACTGACTTTAACTGTCTGTGTAGCTTTGTTTGTCCCAGTGGTGACATTTCATGCCTGTCATAGTCGCTCTCTTAGGAGCCGGGCGGCTCAGAGGTGTAGCTGTTAGCATAGTCACCAGCAGAGTCTATTAAAGGCAAAGTGCTGTAATTCTTTGCCTCTTGCCAGTGGCCTGCCTTCACTTTCAATGACACGCACTGTGATATGTGGAGAAAACCCAGTAGCATGTGGCAGCATCCGATTTACCACTTTAGGGCTGAGGTGCTCAATATAGAGCACTCTAATTTTCCAGTCTGCTGCGTAGGATGCACACTGTTAAATTGTGTAATGGGATGACTCTCAATGTGTTGCATCCTTTTTTTTGTACATTTACAGTGCTATTGGAACATTTCAGACCCTTTGAGAACTTCCTATATGTCTGCATAAGTAGAGGGTGGAACATCATCAGGTGTTTATGAAATTGCTGTTGCATATGGAGTCGGACATTTGTGGAAAAAAAAAAATAGGAATTGCATCCTATATTAATACCTCCTGTTGTATAATACAAACTGCTTTAAACAAAAAAAAGTCATACTTTCAAAGAACTAGACCTAGTTTTAACTTTACAAAGTATTGGTTGTTTCAATATATGACTCCTCTTTCTTTCCAGTCTTTGTGCCTTAAATCAGTTACTGTGTAAAATGCAGTTTTGGTCTTGTAGCACCGAATGGAAAGTGAGTAAACAAGCTTGTCCAGAAAGCCCTGAACACAGCTGATATGTCAGGGGAAATGCTGTGTAAAAGTTGAAAGCAGGGTTTTGTTACAAAGCAAGCTTTGAAAACTGTTCAATCCATCTCTCTGACCATGGAAAAAGTGTGGCACATCTGCAAACCCACCAAGACAGACCTGTCAACCGAAACCAAATGGCCAGGCAAGGTCGGCATTAATCTGAGTTGCAGCCAAAAGTTAGGATTTGTAGCAAATTGCAAATGGAGCCAAGAAGGGGACACAATAAGCATAAATCCTGTTTGGCAACATGCTAAACACTGTGGTGGTAAACTAACTAAGACACTAACACTTTCTTTGCCTCAAATGACACGTAGCACTGGGGCGACTTCAAGAAATCCTTAATTTCTCAGTTTGACAGGTAGTGGGATTTTTTTTTTATTTTTTTTATTATTCATTTATATGCTTTAATACAGTTATTGTTATTAGCAGTCCCCTCTAATAACAATCAGTTTCTCTGTATTTTTTACTTGGCAACCAACAAAAACCTCCAAGTCCTGCACTGTTTTAAAATGTCAGTTAAGACATTTACTTGGAAAACCTGGTTTTCACCAGGGGAGGACTGGCAATAAAATTAGTAGAAATGCTGGATATACATCATAATGTAACATTTGTATTTAAAGTCCTTCTGTATATTGGTTCTAATGGTCCTATTGGTTTCTGAAAAACTGAATTTTGAGTTTTGCCTAAAGGTAATCTATATTACATGTTAAGATTTACTGGTCTCAGTATAATGAATCTATACGAGTATCACTTTTTGAATTGAGTTAATGATTTAGTTTCAGTTTATTGAAAGAAAACAGTCGTCAACAATGTCTTCACTTGTAGAAAGAACAAACTGAGAGAAGTCAGCATTCTTGTCCTGTTTTAGTCTTTCTGAGTGACTCATGAGCTGATGCACACCGTACCTTCACCTTCTCCTTCTCCTTCTCCTGTTTGTTTCCTCCTACTATTCTTTTTAGTGCAAAAGATAAGAGAGCATGCACAAAATACCCAGAGTGTGCATCTGACAGAAAGTCCAAAGGCCCCAACTGAAAACATTGAAGCTTCTGTGGATATGTATTTTGTGTAGGTTTTTTGCAACAAAGATTATTTCCGTTGGGAAAGCTGGGTGTTCAGGATGGACTGGGAAGTCGGTGTATAAACAGAAAAAAATAAGATGATTTTTTTCCCCCTGCCTTTTTGTGAGATCTTGCTTTTTTGAAACATCTGACATTCCATTGGGTTAGTTTTATATATTTTTGTTTCTTCTTTTCTTGCAAACATTACATCAGTGAGATAATTCTAGCTTTAAACCTTCTAGCCAAGCATTTAATACATTACATTAGACTTTATCCAATGTAGAACAACAACTCTCATAGGAAGACAGTAACTTGTTTATGTTTTGCAGTTATTACATGCTAACAAGGCTGATGGTGCTGCGGGTGGTACAATGGCATCTGGGACTGGTGTTTAGATAGAAGGCAGCATTTTAACTGCAAACTATCCAGCTTTGCTAAATGCTTTCCAATGCTGCACATTCTGACTTGTATATAGTTTTCTAGGAAAGCTTGACGTACAGTTTTAGGCATCAGCCATTGAGAGATATAGAGGCACAAAAAATGCTACGTTTCCTTTTTGGTTCAACATGAGAAGCTTTTGGGTTCCGCAATGTGCTCACATCACAAGGCTTTGCTGTTCCTTTTTCTTTTTTTTTTTTTTTCCAAATACTTTTAAGTCATCCTTGTACCAGCATGTCTTATCATGAAAGAGAGCCACTTGCTTTCCCTTGTGCGAAACTGCATAATCTGTGCTTTTTTTACCCTCTCTACAAGTACTTTTATGTTAATTATACGTCTATTTACTCTAAAGCTGCTACGGGGAGCATTTTTACAAACTCTATTTTGCCTTTAACACAGTGCACGCTCTGATTTCCACGTGGGCACGGAAGGCGGGGTGGTGACACATAAAAAGCGAATGGATTTCTTGTTCCTGGGGTGGTGGGAGCAGGTGGGGGAATAATAGCAGGGGGTGTGTGGGAAGAAAAGAATGAGGCTCTACCAGGTTGATGTTCCTGGGGGATTTAGGAAACACATCCTGAAGCATATTGAACAAAAGGATTAGTGTATTTTCATCCCCCTAAAGAACATGACTTTGAGAATGTCCTTCCACAGAAAAGACGGCATAGATACCTTTTCTCTTTGAGGTTTTAATGTTAGTCCATATTTTTTAAATGAGTTTGCATACTGGCTGCTTTTCATGGGGGCCGGGGGAGGACTTTTGTAAACATTGACTTTGTAGTACTTTATAGTACTTTGTGAATATTTTTCTTGTTACAAGAAAAACAGCAGAAACTATTTTGTGAACCCTGAAATTGTATCAACATGAACATCACTATACCAGGGCATAGTGTATGAACTGCACTCTGGCTTTTTAGGTGACATGTTGTTAGCAACATTCCAAGGTCAAAAACAAACCTGGAATGCAATGGTGAGCTACAGATCACACTTTATAACTTTCATTTCCAGTAGAGCCTATTTTTTATTTTTATTTTTTTACCTTACAATGTTACACCTCAACAAGATAACATACATACACTCAGTCCTGTTTACCTCCGTAAGGATGAAAACAAGCTAAACTGTAGAGAAAAGCTGGACCAAACAGAGTTGTTAAATAAACTGTGGCTTCATGGGGATCAAACAAACCTCACCAGTGTAATGCCCCAAAAGATGGCTGGAAAAAAGGGGGATAAGTATATATCCAAACTTCTCAAATTGCCTTAACAATGTTTCTCTTCCAGAGAAAACCATATCCCCACTACAAATACACTACTGCGGAAAAAGTATTTTCAGAGCCACAAATCGATAAAACTTGGAATCCTTGGTAACCCTTCATGGGAATTGGTGGGCCCAGTACATCAATGACTCATTCGGGAAGACATAAAGGAGCCCAGAGTAACATCTAAAATACCGTAGGCCCCACTTGCCCCACTGAGCAATTTTGTTCATGGTTCTACAAGAGGAAAGAGGCTTGGCAAAACTGATTTTAATGTGATTTTAAAAGCATGGGTCATCAAAAGAAAACAGAAAGAACCATATCACATTTCCCCCTCCAAAAAAATCTTTTCGATTGACATCTGGCATAAAACTAAAATGACAAAGAAAGAAACGACAACAAAAATCATCGTACCTACAGTCCGACACGGTGGTTGTAGCATAGTTCTGGGGCTGCTTTGCTGCTTCGAGACAACTTGCCATTACTAATGGAAACATTAGTTTTGGTTTAGCTACAAAACCCCAGGGGAAACTCTGAAGTATGTCCACCAATTTTAGACCTGAAGATCAAGCACAGAATGATTGGAACCACACCAGCAAGTCAACCCCTGAATGCCTCAAAAGAAAAAAAAAAAAAAAAAAAAAAGGATTTTGGAGTGGGCTGCTCAAAGTCCAAGCATAAATCTTACTGAGATGCTGTGGTGTGGCTCTAAATAGACACTCCAAGTTTAAACACCCTCTCATTTTGGCAAGATGAAACAATTCTGCAAAGAATGCTGTGTCAAAACTCCCCCACAGTGGAGAGACTGTTGCTGCCATCAAAGGTGACACAGAAATGTCTTGGGTTTAGTGGAAAATTACTTTTTGACAAAGGGCCAGGTTGGTTTGGATTTTCTTCCTTTTAACCAATAAAATCTTCATTTGAATCCTGGATTTTGTGTTTGCTCACATTTTCTTTGTCTAATATTTACATTTGTATGACGCTTTAAAACTTTTTGAGTTTGACAAATAGACATCTGAAAAGGGGCAATCTGTTCTGTTAAGAAAATGCATTTGGTAAAAAAAAAAAAAAAACGGTTACAAAAACAAATCACGCAACTGTAAAAACACTGAATGAGACACATAAATATTAACTGCACTAACTGCATTGCTTCCACATAGATTTGTTCTGAAGTGCCAGACACCAGCAGGTGTGTATTTACTGTATATGCTGACATCCAAAAATAGCAGAAACCTAATGGAAATGTTACTTCAATTTCCTCTCTTACCTAAAGCTTTGAATGAGAGTTTCTCTTTACATTTTATTCATCGTGCTATTCATGAGAGGTAATATCAATGTCGTTTCTTTTTTTATTATTATTATTAAAGCCATCAAGCTGTAATGTCCAAAATCTCAATCTGAAAAAAATAAATAAATAAAATTACATATAAATTAAAAATAATAATAATAATTAAAAAACAAACATAACTATTTGAAAACAAAGTTTTCAAGTAGTTAGTTTGAATATGTCTTGAATATGTCACCCCATCTTTAATGCCAGAATTAAAGATGGGGTGAAGAAGGATTTGTTTTCAAAGAATATTAGTAGTGAGTGTAAAATAACTGAGTTCAGTGATGACCAGCCTATTCATTTAAACCAGAGCTGATCTTAGTGGTACATGTTCCTAAAAAGCCTCTTGCTCACTCTGCTCTTCAGAAGCTAAGTTGTCACCTGACAGAAGAATGACAATTAGGGAAAAAAAGTGAATTAAGAAAAACCAGCATAGCGTTTATTTACTTAGCACTTCAGGTAACATATGAAGAAACTGGTTGTCGAGTTGTAGCCTTTCTGAACTAAAATGATGTCATGAGATGACATCCCAATTGTTTGCTTTTACTTGTTCATGGTTCTAAAACAGGAAAGAGGCTGATTTTAAAGAAAAATCAGCATTGCATCTGGCATCATACTGGACAGGTTACATAAATAAACGTTGAAACCTGTGTTTACATGCTCTTCAACCTTCTGAATTATTTGAATGAGTGTGCGTGTGCCAGTATGCATGTTGAGTAGGTAGAGTTGTAACAGCCACTAGTTGTTGGTATTCATTGTTCCACAGTTGAAAACGTGCCATCATTAGGCATCAATAATTGTTGTGATAAATTATAACCTTAAAGCACAAAGACTGTGATTTACTTAAGGTTTTTATGATGGATCCCTGGGCAGTCCAAGTCCAATTTAATATTGTCAGAAATGTATGACAACATTTCTGATTTAAATGCAAAGGGCTGCTTGGACCCATGCTCGCAAAAAAAAAAAAAAAAAAAAAAGCCACTAATAGCCCAAGGCCTGCGAGGCAACATCTGAGAGAGTGAAAAAGAATAAGGCTGACTTCTGAAGATCAACATGCATCTGCCTTGTTGATATGACATGTTCTCTGGTCTTTCCCATTTTGAAGAGTGTCTGTTAGAAAAGGGTGACCTTTGGGGTTTTGGACATTTAAAACTTGGGCTATCTGTAATTGTTTTACATCTGTGTTAAAGTAGTGGCTTGCACATATTTTCAACACTAAAACTAAAACTTTTTTTTTTTTATCTTAGGTACATATATACAAAAAAAGTTAGATCACATTCTAAATACATCCAAAAACATTTAGAACTCTCACTGCTTTTATTTTTAAAGAAGGCTTTAAAAATAAACTCAAAGTTTCAGAAGTGCTTTAGGTGAAAAAGCAGAAAATAAGCAAATGACAGACATTTACAAGATTCCAAGACAAACCGAGACTAAAAGGAGGCGGAGGCAACAGCAGAGCTGGCTTAAGATGTACTTTGCGAATATTTACTGTTGTATAAGATGATGGATTTCAAATTGCCCCAGACAGGCTGCACTACCTCAGGTACGAGCAGGACCCTAAGTTTATCTGCACTAAATGTGTAGAGATACATAATAATTACAGCAAGAAAATTAGATCTTAAATTAATCTTCTTTATCGCTATCTTTCCTGGACCCTCCACAGTGCCGTAGAACAAGAGCCATCTATCATCAAAACCATGGAAGAATAATCTCCCCTCAGCCTCCAGAGATTCAAACACTCCTTTTAGCAGACCACAAAGACCATTCTCATTACACTAAAGCCCACCCCTTTCTCTGTTTTTTTTTAAAATTCATTTTCTACCTAAGGTTTATCGACTTGATTAAAAGATAAGGGATGGTTGATTAATTATTAATAGGCCCCCAGCTCTTCCTTTAAGATCCACCCTGCTGTAATGATTTTGTTATTCTAATTCTGTGCTTCTCTCATCTTTGGTTTAATACGTCTTTCGCAGCTGCATAAGGAGGCGGACAAAATGCTCACAGGAGTTTAATTAGAAGTCAGATACAAAAAAAAAATAAATAAAAAAATACACTTTGATGCTTTACTTTCTATCTTATTCCTCATGATCATTGTAAAGAGTGAAACAGAACTTGTTAGTGCCCGAGAGCAGAAAAAGGTTAAACTGATTGCTTTTTAATACTTATGCCAATAGTCCTGCCATAGTCTCTGCTTAATCTTGAAAGGTATGAAATTAAGCAGATAATTAATATGAAAAAAGAAAACATAAAACATGTGAAATGGTTTTTAAAACTGTATTCATTCTGCAATTTTAAAAACATAAATGCCCAACAATAAATTGCGTAAATCTCGCCAATTTGAAACGAGCGGCGCGTCAGTTTGGATTTAAAGCATTTATGAGAAAAGAAAAGTTTGCCCTCCTTCCATTTTAGGGTTTTATCTGTCAGCATATTATTAATACTTTTTGAAAAACTTTAAATCAAAAAGACACACGTTTTCTTTTTCATACTTGTGTATGAAAGCAGCACATGGCTGCTAATTTCCCTATTGAAACTTGTGGTGTAGGTAACTTTTCACACAACCTTTTTGGGCTTCATTTCGGTTTGATAAAGGTGAGGTTTGGAATCTGATTTTCTGTTTTTGTACATGTGAGGTTAACATACTGTTTTTACAATTACACAGATCGTTTTGCTCTTTGCATAATCTATGAAATAGATGGTAGATCCAGATCTTACTATGAGCGAAACGAACCATTTTCCTTATTAGTGGTCGGCATCTGCCATTTTGTGTGCAGGTGCATAGATTTTTGACCTTTTGAAAGGATCTCAAGATTTATAAGTGACCTAACAGCAAACGAAAAAGCAAAGCATGAAAACAAATATTTAAAAAACACACACACACACACATACACACTGCGTGCCTACTTTACAGAAGGATCAAAATACACTAACCCCTTCTTTGAGTCACACTTGCTTGAAAAATCCCCCAGAAACATCAGCCTGCTTCAGCACCATTCTGTTCTTCCCACACACCTATTACTTTCCCACCTGCTGCCTCCACCCCAGGAAAGCTCTGTGAAAAAGCTCACCAGGCACCAGTCTTCACTCTTTGATTCCCTTATTTAACCACATTTCTGCTTTCAAATATTCCTTTTAAGATTGCATTTGACCTCTGACAATCTATCATCACCAAACACATTTCTAGTCTGTATTATTGCATTTCTAAAGGTTAAGATAAGTCACCCCACAGCTATGTGTCCAGATAGCAGCGCAGCACTGGTACGGTTTGGGAGGGCATGTCATCTTAAATCTCTATAAAAAAAAAGAAAAGAAAGTGGTTTCACACATATTAACTGAGTTAACATTGTGGAATAAAAGAGCACATTCAGTGTCCGCCTGACACCCTTCTAATAGTAGAAGTTTGTGCCTCTCATATCACCAAGCTCTTTAAAATCAAGCAAAGATTCATTGCTGTAACACAAAGGAATTTACTGTAACCTACAGAGATATTTTTTTTTTCTGACATGCCATACAGGACGGAGGGATGAACCCTATACTTTTCTCTGCGTGTGTGCGAGTGCGTATTTGTGATTTGACTTTGCAGTTCAGAATCTATATCATAATCAGCTCAGTCAGCAGGATGTCAGTCTGTGCACTGATTGGTCAGCATTTAGAACCCTCAAGGTGAGAGGTTGAGACTCATTGCAGATGGCTGACTCACAGCATGTTTAAGCCATCAGTACAACTTGATGCAAAAAGCTCTGTGCTGAAAATATAACAGTGAGGCTCTGGAGTATTACAAGTCCCAAGCTAAATTGTGTTGAAAAAAAAAAATAAATAAATAAATAAAAGATACAGGTCAACGTCTACAGTATGGTGACTGTAAAAGCAGTGGGTGATCTTGTTCTTAGACAAAAGGTACAATTAGGTAGTTGATGTTAACACCTGAGGCAGACGCTAAACAGACGGACTATGCTGCTCTGTGTCCCATCAGATTGCTCTGAGTTAATTTGTCTAAATTGGTTGTAAACATACCAATTTAGATGTTTGCAGTTTAACATAGATTATATGGTTCTTTGTCTCTATTGTTAAACAGTTGAGAGAGACGTTTACAACAAACTGGTATTTTTTTCTCGTACATATTCATTTCACACTTCTACGCACACATACAGACAGACAGACATAGTTAAGTTGTTAATTACGTAAACACTGACTCGGGGGGGCAGCGACTCGGTGCATTTCAGCATCTAAATGTACATCACAAAAAGTTTTGAACGCCATGAAAAAGTTCAGTATTGAGTTGAGTCACTCATCTCAGACTGTTGGCTATTAAGTAGATACATCAAACAGTTACTTGGTGCTATTTAAAGAGTGTGGCAGATTGGTCTTGAACCTCAACAACACAATAATCTCCCCCCGGTGGTCAGGGTTACTTCCTGGCAGTTCAATTTCCTGTGAGTCTCACCAACACCAGTTGAAGCATGTGTATGGGAGCTCACTTTGATTCTTGTGTGTGTGTGTGTGTGTGTGTGTGTGTGTCCATTAGTGGTGATGTATGTTTGTGAGTGTGTTCTTAAATGTGGTTTGCAAGCTTTTTTCCTCTAATTTCCTCTCTACCTGTGCCATGGTGAATTGCTTCCTGAAAGTGATTGATTTATACCTAATGGAGACACCTCCTTTTCTGTCTAGCTTGCTTCATGCCTCTCCATGTCAACGGGGCATTGTTTACGCACACTGCAATAAAAAAATAAGATTATAACATGCCATGATATCATATTGCCTGGCAGAACTCTTCCACACTCTATTCTCTGTCACTGAGAATTCAGATGGTCAGAATGAACCCGTCAAAATCATCAGATAGTTTTGTTTAAGATCTATATCAACTCCTGATATATATTTTTTCCCAATAGTTACTGAAAAACACACTTCCCCTTAACCCAGCTGTGTTTACCTAAATGGAATTAAGCCATTATTCCAAGGGCTTGCTAAAATTCAATGAGCTTCTTTTATGGATTTCGTGATACATGTGAAGCAGAAGGAACAGAAAGACAGGTATGAATGCATGTATAAAATACAGTCATGAATAGTTACTGATTTTCCCTGCAAATTTCCAATTATGAGTCATATTTTTATTCACGTACTCACTCTGACAGCAAGGCTAAGTGACATGTAAAGCATGTGAGACTTGGGTGGCTCAATAAACTTTTTTTTTTTTTTTTTTTCCTTTGACGTTCCTTTTTTCAAGGGTAAATAGGTTCATGGGTGACTCTTGCTTGTTCAGACATTTATTGGATGCATTTTTAGTTATTCACCCTTCTCAGCAGGCCTAAAACTAGTACAGCATGTACCGACTGCTGCAAGGTCTACTCACTGAAAGCAAAAGGGATATAGGCCCACATTCAGAGGAACTCAAGTTAAAAGGCTGTTTCAATGTGACGTGTGTAAAATAGAAGACTTTTACCCCAATAGCATGGGACAGATTTATTTTTTTTTTTTTCAAAAGGTTTTAAACAATTGATTTGTGCTCTTGGTTTCATTGTGAATCTAACCACAGGATACTTTACTAAAAGGGCTAGTTAAGATTTCATTAAGTTATTCACATTTGTTCCCTTACCTGTTATAAAAAATACACCAAATCGCCATCAGCTCTTTGGAAGAATATGAGTCATAGCAGTGGTGAATGGCTGACAGCTAACTAGATTTTCATTTCTGACGCAACACTACATCAGCGAATATGAACAGGTTCCAATTTCACAAGTCCAAGTTTGATGGTGTCCTGTTCATTTGAGCAACATTTGTTTCTTTGTGTAGTAATTTTTTTGGATTTAGCATCTGGTGTGCAATGGTGTCCAAGATGATATATTTCAGTGTTTTCAGATATTGTAGTTGTTCAAGCTCACCAAAATTGGACAATATTAAATTGTAGGCTGCAGGATTCTGGTGTTGGGATCAGAATGTGGTATAAACATGAAAGCATTGATCCATTGACCAAAAGTAAGGCTGCTGCTGGTGGTGCAATGGTGTGGGTGGTTGTTTCTTGACACACTTGGAGCCCCTTTGCACGGGATCCTACCACAGGAAGATTTCCTACACCTTCTTGAATGTTTACCATGAATAATTGAGACGATCCACAATTTAAAGGGGAGCCAGCCTGTAGGAGCAACATGTACCTTATAAAGTCTTGAGTTTCAGGTACTTTCTGCCTCTTCATCTCATCTCAGAATCAAGGCAGTCTGAAGTGCAAGTTCCTTTTCTCTTTCTCTACCTACATAGCCAGCAAAGTCAGTCTCATAGGACTTCTAAAAAGCAGCCTGTGAACAGTGTGAGGAACGTGTTGCTTGCCGTCAGTGTTGCTAACATAAAATTTGAAAGGACTGTCAATAAAAAGGGGACCACTACCCTGCTTCACCGCATGTCGTCTCAGCTCTTTCTGTCACTCTTTTCTTCCTGGAATCCTTTGAGTTCACCCCTTTTCAACCAGCTCGGCCGCTCAGCTGCTGACCTATAAAATATAGAGTCTGTCAACATCTGTTGAAAGACGCGACGAGCCATGCTGATGATGGGATTTACATACTATTAATGATTTGGGAAAGGGAAAAGTGTGCTGGGAGGGTTTGAAGGAGGGACAGTGGGCAAAGGGATCTGTTAATGGATGATGTGTGGATGTGTTCCAAATGTTAATGTGCCATTTCAGGACCAAAGTAAAGGTCTGCGCATTGAAAGCAAGAAATAAATGGCCTCGGCGGTAGACAGATCTATATGGGAATTGCTGACTTGTTCTTTCTTTTTCTTGTGACATGAAGTGAACTCTAAATATTGGACATGGTGTGTGCTCTCTACTACCCACCACCTTATGCCCTACAACATTTTTCCCTCTCTGTGAAACCAAACCAGTCACTTTTTTAATGTCTTGAACTCCACATGTGGGATTTCCCTATTGTGTAGCCCGTACACAACAGAATCAACAAGATCCAACATTTTATGTAGGTTTTTTTTTTTTTTGTCTCAACGTCTCTGTTCAGATCTTTGAAACCAGAAACAATAAAATGACCGACTCTTTTTATGACTAGGTTTGTAAAATACAAGTTTAAACACCAGTACAGCCTGCTAATTATGTTGCATGCAGTTGTTTGATTTAAAAGAACAATAGTGTAAATTTAAAAGGACATTTGGTTTGATGAAACCAAAGAAAAAAAAGAAATCCTGCTCATTACATTTCTTCATTGCAATTGTGTGGTATTGAACTGGACAACCTTTGTCCTACGGTTGATGTAAACAATAACAAAATATTAATATTTTGACATTGTTTATATGTGCAAAGTAATGTGATTGGTATTTGTATGTGTCGATTTTAATTTTACTTTTGATCATTTTAATACATTTTCTGTCATGGTTATCTAGATATTTTGTACACCTTTTGAATGTGATTGGTTAGACGCTTTGAACAATCACTGAAATGTGAATGGTATCCTGAATGTGTGTGAGTGAAATGTTAAAACTGTTAAAATTTTGCAAATTTTAACAGTTTTCAGGATTTTTTTCTATTTTAGTTCCCTAAAAACAGAAAAGAATCAATTTTGCTTTTTGGTCAGAGTTGTAAGGCAGGTTATCTGTCTCTATGGACCAACATGGCCATTTTTCACCTGACTCCAGCATATTACATGATTTCCTTGGGTGCCGACATGCCCTCTTCCAACTGGTCCTACTGTTCTGACCTCCCCAACTGACCCACAAAACTCTTTGCCATCCACCTCCATCCCTCCCTCTTGCAGCTTTTTCTCTGCCCCCCACTCCTCCTCCATCTCCTCAATCCATCCGGGGCCAGCGTCTGATGGATGGCCCCTCAGGAGGAGGTTACAGGAAGGTTTAGCTCTCCTGTCTGGAACTTTTCTGGGCTACCGTGGTGATATAGAGAGATGAATTGAAACAAAATTGGCCGAGATTTGAGGGAAGAAAAAGATGAAGGGGGGGAAATGTGTTATGGGCAAAGTAAGTGCAGAAGAAAATGTTGAAAATTGTCAGTCTGAGCAAACAATTCCTTTCCAGTGTTTCACTTGCCGTCTCCACCCCCTTTTCCCAGCCGACCTACACACTCATATTTTTCACCTGTGTCTTCCCTTCCCCCATTCCACCCCTGTTGTCTGCTGTCAGTAAATTGACTGGGGACTGCTGTGGATTCTGGTACATGTTGCTACCATTGCTAGAATGTGCTCACTAAGTATTTGTTTGGGCTGTCAAGGTGTCTCCTGAGTGCCTGCATGCCTTCTGCTGAATATTTATCACTTACTTAATACCGTTACAGCGCCCCACTCTCACCCCCAGAGAATTGGACTCTCCTCCACCTCCCACGTTCATTCTTTTTCGCTCCCACTGTTCCGGTTTTACTCCCAGTTCTGTTGTTACATTTGCTTTTGTCATGTTTTTTAACCTTGTCGTTAGAGCTTCCTGAGCAGCACTTTATTGCAAAGGCACACGCTGGTGTTGTGTTGTTTTCTCTTAGACTGTTTTTACGACTCAAACCTAAACCTCATGTCCACGTTTATAAAGTCATGCTACAGTTTATGGGCTCTGTCAACTTGCCTGGGAACGTAAATTCTGGCTTTAGATCTATTTTCACTGCCGTTTTATTATCTTTTAGTTGTAGGTATGAGGATTTTTTTAGCCAACTTTTCTAATAGTTTTTTTTTTCTGTTTTATGCAAACTCTATATTATAAATATTTGAGCTAGAGAAGTTGATTAATATGAATATTGTTGAAGGTGGTGCACCAATAGCCATCCTGTGTATGAATGGAATGTTAATGGTTTCCAATCAGTGCAACTGTTTCATAGGAAAGTGGAGAAATGCAAAATTAAGAAAATAAATTAAGTTAAGCTATTGATAGTAATGTAATATATATATTTTACAATGCTTCAATTTTACATCAGACCGTTCCGCTGACTGAAAATGCTTTACATGCTTTGTTGTCAGTGCATGTTTTACTCAGGAAACATATTGGTGATGCACTGCTTCCTGTCCCCACTTTCTGAGGAAATGCTTGTAGGCTTCTGTCTATTTAATTTCAGTTCAATTAAAGCTCGTTTCAATTCGGATTGTTTCCATTGTGACAATTAACAACACATGTTGCAATGATTACTTTGTCAATTCAATCAAATCATACAGGCTCCAAGTGAAGTACACATTCTAAATTAGTCGTAGTTACCAAACAATGCAGCCAACGTCAGTCTACTGTTTAAACAGACTATAAACCTTTCTAAGAAAACCCAGCAGTACAGTTTTCATTCCTCCTGGATGAGCATCTAGTGATAATCATGAATAACATGCAAATATTGCAGGTATTAAAAAAGAAGAAGACATTTGATGCATTACAAAGAGAGCTGGTCTTCAAACTAAAATGGTAATTCAAATAATCAATAAAGTCACATATGATAAACAATAAATGGCAAAAAGATAACGTGTAGTGAAACGTGCAGTAGGACACAAATACTGTTTTTAAAAACCAGAAGGCAGTCATCATTGCAGTGTCTGTACGTGCAACGTTACAGATTGAATCACCTGCTCGAATATGACTTGATTTACTGTATTCAAAGTGTATATAAAATCTTAATAAAGTATATTGCAGTTTGTGGTTATAATGTAATGAAATATAAAATAGTCTAAGGGCAGTGTCTAAAATAAATTCAGCCTGTAGAAAACAGGCCTAAAAAAGTATGTGAATTTTGAGAGTTTATTTGAGCTACAGTTGACACGATGATGGCTTTTAAACCTGAATTTTATTCAGAATTGCCCCCAAAAAACATGTTTGCCCAATTAATGTTCAGTATGTATAAGAAGCTGTTTTTATCTTATTATTTACAATAACTGGTCTTTGCAGCCCTTTCATGCATTAATCATAAGACTATTGGTAGATTGCCGTGTTATATTCAGAATTCAACAACGCAGATCAATTAAATATGAAATTTTGAAAAAAATAAAATAAAATCTGGAGCAATGAGTTTGAAAAATCTTTATATTGTCCTGTCACTATGCTTTATGGATGTATGAACACGCCATCCCACACTAAGTCTGCTTCTCTCAAGTTTTTTTTCATTTCCCTCCAACTCATCTATGCTCTATTAGCAGTCGGTACGGTAGTGCTGTCCCACATATTGAAGCCATTTTGTCAGGAAATGGTATAATTCCCTCATCTGGATCCCATTACAGGCAGGCGGACTGCTATTCCTGTGATATCTTTACAGCGTAATTAAGGGCTTTGTGTCTCACAGCTTAGCACAAGAAGGCTTTCTTTCTCTCACTGCCTTCTATTGCCTTATTTTACCCTCCCAGTTTAAATTCGTCACAACTTCTGTGGAAGCTCATTTTTACACTGGCAAAAATTATACAAAATGCACGGCACTCAACACACATTTATGCTTCCGAAGGTTTATTCACACTGACCACAGAGGTGGTTTGGTGAGGGCAATTAAATTGAAAACCCTTTTGAGATGGACTAAAAAAGCTTGCATTTCTACACCTTGTGGTTTTCTACATAAAAACATTCTTCTGACCTGAACCATGCAACTTTAAATTTAAACCATCCATTTCAATAAACCTGAATCCTGAAATCTAAACTCCCTCTATAAAAAAACTAAAAAGAAAATAAATAAAAAAAATCCCACACCTAAATTGCATTGCAAAAGTATGCACACCCTTTCACATTTCTCATGTGCTGGTTATTACAACAACCTTAATAGTCTGCATTTTGATTTTTATGTGCTAGACCAACACAAAGTAGTCATTTATAGTAAATTCTGATACTTGATTCATAATACATAATACACATATTATTATTTATGAAAGTTTATTATTATTTATAAATATGTAACATTTATATTTTACCCCTCCCTCTCATTGCATTGTTTTTAGTTACGGCGGACGGCCATGTTGTGGTAGGCTTGCAGTAGGGCAGCACAGTACATCACAAATAAATCCCGTCAGCACAATATCAGTTTGTGTATTAATATCCTACTTTAATCATGTGAATCACAACAATTGAATTTCAAGAATCACTCTCACAATATGAATGGCAATGCAATATTTTGCATGTCGGGTGGAGCCTCACTGCAGTAGATGGTGACGCCTGACACGGGTGATGCTTACCAAGACAAAAAAAAAAAAAGAACACAGAATTTGTTAGAAGCAGACCAGAAATATGGATTTAACAGTTCTTTATGAGATGTTCAAAGTTTTTAATATTGTTTTATAACCTGGCTCTGCTTAAAACTGGTCCACAAATGTATCCCAGAGTTAATTTTTGGTTGTCCACTGTTTTTTTTTTTGTGCTTGGTACTATTATTGTATGCTTTTACTTTGACATCATTACAATGATACCAAGGACCTTAAAATGGACATCATGCAGTGTCATTAACATACCTCGCTGGCCAGACACCCGCCCCCCCTCACCACCCCTCTTTCAAGCCACTTCAGATCCCAAAATGGAAAGATCTGGAGGGAAACGGGATGGGCTCTCATTCCTGAAGCCTTACTGTGCTTGCAGAGTAAGAGGTTGGGGGGGCGAGGGGGGGGGGGGGAGGGGGGGACATTTTATGGACATGACCTCACCAAGGGGAGCTGCTTTCCAGGAGCCTAAACATGGACATTAAAAGGTAGTTGTCCCAAATAACCCACATGAAAAGCGCTGGACACAAACACACATGCTAACGCACAGAGTACACACACATCTTCTCACAGCTCTGGCTGTGCTGTGATCTTGAAAGCCCGAGTCTGTGTCATTGGAAAATCAATATCGCTTGCTTTTTCATCCAATTAATGAGTTACTGCTGGTTGGAGCTGTGTGTGTGTTTCTATGCGTCTTTGGGTTTGCATGTATATGTGTTTTAATGTAACTTTCTACTCTCGGAATCTATACTCGGATGATTTGCATCTTGTGTGAGTGCTTACCCTTGCCTCGTTGCTATGTTATTACAATTACACAACACGAAGCTTGCTAACTTCAATCAGCATGCCACGTCGCATTTCTATGGACACCAGACAGTGAGGGGTGATGTCGCTATTACCTTTCCAAGCTTGCAGCACTTAACAACTGACACAAACAATAGTGGTATAACAGCATTAGTCCAAAGCCCTGCGTCCACTTCTGGAATGTCCTCTGTGGATGAGCGTAATCCTTCAAGCCTTTATGCACCTGCCTACTGGCAACACAGTGCAATGATATGCAACAAAACACAGTGCTGTCCTAGAGAACATGTTAGGAAAAAGACAACAACAAAAAAATGTTTGGATATTTAAATTTGTCATGTACAGCACGGCAGAATGATTCAGGAAAAAAAAAGCATTGCACAAACGTATGCAATTCTTTGCAATACATTGCAGTTTGAAGAGTGGACATGGCAACATAAGGACAATTCCAATTGCATTGCTGTGAAATAAAATGACTTAAAATTTGCACAGGCAATAAAACTTTGTTTTGTTTTTTTTTTTTTTACACATCTGTCTTTAGCTGGCTGTCTTTATTATTGGTGAAAATATGATTATACTGTAAATGTTAAGAGACAAACAACTCCTAAGACTATTGACTGCTCCAACATCCAGTGTAGATTTGCAATAGCAACCTTTTAGAAATGAGAACAACTCATGGTTAACAAACTGTCTTTTTACGGATACACAGCTCATGAAATTCCCAGCCCCACAGTAAGAGCTTTACTCTAAAAGGGTCACTGGTTTGCTGGAACTTGGCTGGGCTCAAACACTCGACAGTACAAATCGGAAAATTACAAATAAGAGCACCCGAAGGACAGAATATTGATTTTTTTCTTAAGAATATTTTCACCAATAACTTTTGGGGTCAAAGAGCAAAGGAAAAATCAGCTTATTGGGAAATAGTTTTTAATGCATTGACTAAAAATAGGAAAGGTAAGGTTTTAAAGAATGCTAATTTATCTTGGCATCTTTTGATCTATGTAATTTTACAGTTTTCACAAACAGTGGTGTAAATTTGGTCATGCTTTTCTAGCTTTGCATAGAGAAAACTGCTCAAAGAAAAAATGTACTGTTTGTAATTCTGGAAGTGTTGCAGCAAGCTGTCTGTAATTTGTTATCATTTTTATTTTTAAAGACTGCACAGACATAACTCACCAGAGAATAAAACAATCCTATATTTTTCCTTTATGAGTAAATATAGTTGTTTACAGAGGATTTCAGCCCTTTAGTAAAAATCACAATAATACAATCCCTGGACATTTCAAGCTCATTTGAGCAAAGAATTGACAGTGTTAAAGATGTAGCTGTGTTTGGGAATATGTGTGGATTTTTTGTTGGCAGAACGCTGAGTGGACTGAACGTCCATCTGCTTCATTTATGTGGGAACAATTTATAAAAATGACTTGATGTAATTTTGTTATTCATCAGATGTTCACTTTAAAGTCTGGATTGACTAAATATTAAGTAACGGTATAAAAAAAATAACAATAGTAACATTTACTGTGTCATCTACTGGCTGGGTTGTATAACGTACAATGTTTTGTAATTTAAATACAGTCAAATACACTGTATACAGTCACATAACAATTTTTCTGACTGTTCCACCCTAAATCAGACAGAACTTTTCCTGTTTTAGACAAGATAATATTGACTTTTTTTTTTTTTCCGCTTTGCTTCATTGAAATTGATTCACCGAAATTCAGAAGCTTGCATTACATTTTCCTTTAAACAGTTAATGTATGCCCAAACGATGATGTTATGACTTTGCAAGCATCTGCTCGGATAATTTACAAGATTTGTCATAGAAGTACACCTGTGAATGTATTTAGAGCAACATCTTAAGTACACAGCTTCCTGTCGATGCACGATTTAAAAAAAAAAAAAAAGAAAAAAGAAAAGAAAAATCAACACCAATTGCCCAATGCTAATATCAGGAGAAATGTGGACCTGCAAAACGTATTTATTTGTGTTCTGTGATATTCTCTTAGCTGTACTGATGTCACCTTACACATGCCCGTTCTATCAAATTACAGTTGACCTATTGCTAGAAAACACCTTCGGTATCTAGTTCTGAAACTGTTTAATAAAGTCTCCACAGCCTATGCTGCCAGAGTCAATTTGTTGAGTTCCATGATGTCAAAGCTGTCACTGGGTTAGCTGTTACACAGACATGGTCATTAGCTTTGTCTATCAATAAAGGATTGCATATTTATTGCACTATACTCACCCCAGGCCAGTATTTGAAAACTGTGCTGTTGCACTCATTACTAATTGTGAGCAGAGCCTGGGTGGAGCGTGCCCCTGGCTTATGTTACTGTAGATTCTGCTACCAGGTACAATATTAGTGGCAAAAGATCAATAAAGGCCTGGGAATATAGAACAATGTGTGATGGTTATCCCTGTCCTGGATAAAATTTCCCCCCCCCACTTCAACAGTATATTGACAAGTCAATAACAAATTCAACGGACATGTTTGATGCGTAGTGTAAAACACATGCAATCATTTGCAAGACTTGTAATCTCGATACATATCTTACTGTTTTATTCAACTGAAGCAACAGAACGTGTTGATTTTCTGACTTAATGATGTAATGAACATGTTCAATCGAGCACAAATACAAGGAAAAAAATTATTTATTAAAGTCTAAACAACCCAACGTTACCGATTGATCTGTCTGTTTAGGCATCCATCTATATATCCATCAAGTCATACATCTATGTCTATAAAACTGATACAAGATTAACACATTTGTTTTTTGTTTTTTTTTACTCCTTTACATGACATACAACAGATAAATGGATTTCGTTTTTCCTTCCATGCCTGAAAATGTTATGAGCACCAGCTCTTATTTAGGTATAAGACTTACAACGATTAGTTTGTTTATTGTAACTATGCATTAGCTGTAAGCAGCCTTTCTGTTGTGATCAATGATTTATCATTTAATTAAAAGCAGAAGGCAAGAAAGCAGTCTGCCTCACACACCTCTGGTGTTTAACCTGGATGTCAGCTATTTCACAACAAGACAAAAATGATGAGAGTTGACATTTTAAGCCGTCTCTAGCATGTCATATTTTTATTTTTTATTATTTGACCTTTATTCAATCAGGATAAATCTCATGGAGAAATTATATTCTCATTTTCAAGTTCCACATGAACTAAGGTTTACATGCCAAACCTTAGGTGCTGCCAACAAATGTAACCCTACTTTACTTTACGTCTACCTAAGAATTTTGTTGTTTCACAAAGAGGATTTAGTCACAGGAATTGTATGGCAGACAACTTTTGTTTTAAAATCGTGGCCTTTTTTTTTATGTACAATGTACCTTCAAACTCGCACGTGCCTATTTTCAATTTACACATATTTAACGACACACATGACAGCAGGATGAATACCTTGTTATTGCTGAACTTCAACATAAAGGCAGCTTTTTAAACTCTTCTTCAAGAAACAATGACCATTGTTTTTTTCAGAATAGTTGTCCTCCATCAGTACAAAATCAGTGCTTGACAGTAAATACACAAGGTTAAACCATTTTGTTGTGATTGCTGTTTCTTAAGAGGTAAGAACTGAAACATTTTAAGGGACTCATTTTGTGCTAACCAGAAAATAGTCCGATTTTTTCTTTTTCTTTAAAAAATATGAACTTTAGCTCTTACTGGATAAAGCTGCCAGTTGCCATGTAACGCCACACTCAATGATACACACCATTTACTTAAAAAAGAGGATTGTAGCAGTTGGGATTGAACCTCTTCTCATGTTTTCCATTCACTCACCATAAAACCACTTCTATTTCATGTCAGGAATCTCTGAGTGGCATCAGATTCACTCAATATGCCTTAAAACATTCTGATATTCCCCTTTAAGCTATATAACAGA
>NW_015116083.1:0-3655 GCF_001443285.1 Poecilia latipinna
TCTGCTGAACCCAGGACTATCCATGATGTAAACAGAGCAAAGAGCAACCAGGACAGTCGGTCAACTGCAGAGAGGAAAGAAGGGTATACAGTCCTCATGGTGGTGCCACCGACCTTCACTCCTCTGTTTCCAAAAGACAAAAAAACTATGTGAAATTGACATACAACATTTAAACAGAAAAATCTATATTCTCTATATTGTTTGACTGTGTATTGTTTTAGAAAACAAAAAAAGTCTGAATTGGGTCACTTCAGGCTGCAGTGTGAACGTAACCTTTGTCAATTTAAGTTTGGTTCTTTCACAAAGAGCGTTCAGTCATGTTTCTGCAAACACAATATGACAAAATGATCATGGAGATGATGGCCTTGGTTTCTTACCATTTAAGATGTAAAGCAACGTTGAATCAGACACTGCATTGAATCGACCCGGAGGCAATAAAACAAAACAAAACAAAACAAAACAAAACAAATAAACTAAGGCCCCGTTTACACGACAACGATTTCGGGGGAAAACGGAAGAGTTTTGTTGCGTTTGTAGTGTGCATTTACACGAAACCACTGAATGTTTTCTCTGACAACGGCAGAGATTGAAAACGGCTTCCAGAGTGTGATGTTTCTGAAACGTACCGTTTTCCGTTGTCGTGTAAACAGAGAAAACGGATCTGTTCGTCAGTATGACGCAAAACATAGCTGCTTCCTACAATCCACAGAAGAAGAAACTACTCACAATGCTGGTGTTATTGTTTCCCCATCACATACGGTTCCCTCAGTGTCTCTTCACCACACCGCACCGCCCAGGTGGCAAAATACACGGCTGCTTGTTCAGCGCTCTTATCTAGAGAACTACGGACCAGCCCCGGCTCCAGACGAGTTTAACAGGGGGCATCGACTTATTATTAATACTTTATTCGCTGCCATCTTAACGGTTGTAACAGCTTTCAGGTACAACTCCTTTTTTACGCATGCGCACCTAAGTTTCAAAGAATCTAGCACCAACTAGTGGTGTGGCAGGACATTACACGTTTTCGATGTGTACCGTTACTGTGTAAACACAGATCATAATTAGAACGTTATCGTGTAAATGATCCAACAAATACGGAACAATAGTGCCGTTTTTGTTGGATCGTTGTCGTGTAAACGCCCACTAAGGTAAACTTCTTTGACAAATTAATACTCAAAACAATACATCTCAGTTTCATTTCGTGTTTCAAAAATAAACAATCTTTCTGCTAGTTTAAATCATGAATTGTTTTCAAATTGTAATTATGATTAGAAAACTAACTTACAAAGTGTGTCTAGTAAACTGCATTAACTAATAATTGATTTATTAAATTTAAAATATTTTACTATTCCTAATAGGAATGTGTGGTGCATATCTATCTATCTATCTATCTATCTATCTATCTATCTATCTATCTATCTATCTATCTATCTATCTATCTATCTATCTATCTATCTAATAGATATACAGTTGTTTCTGTGTTTGCACTAGTGGACGTCAGGACCATTTCAGTGTATTTAACGACTCCACATTGTTGTAGGAGAAAGAAGTGAAGCAGGATTCTATACAAGATAGTAGAGGGAGATTCAGATCTGGAGTTGTCAGATGAAGATGAGGATAAGTATCAGACTCTGGTAGGGAACTTCATCAGATCCAGGACAATCTGATGAAGAGACAGACTCATGGTGCGTTAACACCAAACGCGTTTTGAGCGTCAGGTCCATCTGGTTTACATTCACAGTCTATGTGGAACATCAAAAAAACGGTTCAAAATGCGCCATGCTAAACGCTCAGAACGCGCCTCCATAACCCTGATTGCGCCTCCACATAGACTTTAAATGATGTTCAAAACACTTTTGGTATGAACGCACCATCAGAGCCAGAGACACCAGGAAAGTCGCCATGCTAGGTGGGCCAGGATTAATTTGTATGTCTGTCTAGGGCCAGACATTTGCGATGGGAATGTCCATTTCTTGGTTATTGGTCATAAAGATCTACGCCACCCTCCATCACTTCTGGTTGTCGTACCTGGACACAAGTTTTTTCTTTGTTTGACCATTGATTGCAAATATTGGTTAGATCTTTCCCGTAAATTGCGGAGGCCATCACTACAGGTTTATCGTCAAACAACTTTGTGACAGTCAGCTAAGAAGCTCCCTTCTGTTCACAGTGGCCCATCTTATGGTAACTGGTGTGGCTTTGCTATTATTTGGTTCATCATAATGGTTCCAGTTGCTGGAAGACCCTTTGAAAAGTTTGCAGAACTAATTCCTCATCATTTTCCTGTAACTTCACTTTTGATTATTTTTAGTCTAGAAGACTCTTAGAAAGCCAACATAGGCCATGTGTGCTGATATTCTGAAGAAAGTCCTTATTCATGTGTGTGATTTTCTACTTCTATCATGTTCAAAATAAATGAAAAAATAAACAATTAAATAAGTAAAAATAAATAAAGTCTTCATTACTTGGGCAATAGTGTTTGGGGACCCCCCTGCAGTTTGCAGCCATTTTTGGTTTTCAGTTGAAGTAACAAGCAATAGACTGAAACCAGAAATGGATAACTTCTGGTTATTAAATGTATTTTTTTAAAATTTGACCTCTTCTTGGGTTAATGTGATTCATTAATCGCTAATCTGTACATTTTTCCGTTTTTTTAAAATTTGGTCAAATTTTAGACTGAATCGTCCTGATGTCCACTACAATGGACATGCTGTGAAATTTTAATAAAAAATTAAATGAATGAAACAAAATGGTAAGGTGTTAATTTTGGCCTAAATAGGTAGGAAATCACATAAACACAGAAATTGCAAGGCAAATTTTCTTCTTAAGTTCTCAGGAGGATATGCATTTTTCCATTTTTTAAGGATTTAATTGACCCATTACGTTTACTATAAAATAAACACAGAAAGAATACTTTCCAGAACACATACTGTAGTTTTAGTTCAATGTGTGCTGAAATGGAAACCTGTTACCATTTAAACCTCTGAATCCAAGCACTGAACACCCACTGCTCCTGAAGTGATGCTTCCACAATGCAGTTTATTTTTGTTTTCAGGCCAGAAAACCAAAACTTTCCCTTTCGGTGCTGGCAGAGTCAGAGAATAATTTGGTTTCTTGGTTTCCTCAATGAAACAGAGAGAGAAGTCTGAGTTGGAGAACAAAGCAGAGAGGCCACATCCCTAAAACAGAGGTGGCACTACTCTGCCCTCTTTCTCCTTTTCCTCCTTTTCCTCCCATCTCACAGCCTTCACCCTTGGTCCCGTTGTAGCACTGGCACTTGAAGTGCTGACGGAAGGCCTTCAGCTCTGCTTGGCCTGGGGATCCCCTGACCTTCAGCTTTCCACTCTGACTTATGATCTTGTGAGTGGTGGGGCTGAGGTGCAGAAACACGGCGCTGTCCGGTGCTCGGCGAAGACAGCGACCGTTAAATTTGCACAATTTCTGGCTGCACTCCTTTGCTGCTGTGGTCACATTGAGGAGGTACCGGCCCATTGGTCCCCGAAAATAGTTATTCAAGTCAGAACAGCCACTCTGCAGCACAGAGGATAGATATTAACTTAAAAATACATAACAGCAGCATATGCAACATGAGAGGACTAGGGAAAGTAATTCTCTTACACGAGTTGCATAGGAGGCGCCCCCCCAGAAGATCACT
>NW_015116083.1:8446-9894 GCF_001443285.1 Poecilia latipinna
AGGCTCCACACATATGAAAATTTGGGACGATGTGAATGTCCGATATTATTACTGTTAGTCCAACAGTATTTACCAATAATTTGTTCTAATTTTTTATCAGATTGCTTGATTAATTATAAGAATAATTGAAAGATTACTTGATTACTAAAATAACAGTTTACAACAGCACTATTTCCTCCAATCAACCAACCTCAGTTAAAAGGGTCATCTCTTTTCTGAAAGTGGGTTGACTATAAACAAAAACAGGAGGTGTCAATCCATCCCCAACAGATGCGACGCGCATTGCCTCCTTCACCCTGTTCAGGACAAACAGGCGTCCCTGATCAGTGGAGCGCAGGTCAGAACTCATGTATATTGAGGGGAAAAGGGCGGTGCTTTCATTCCACAGCCAGTTCAGTTCATCATTGCGCTCATACTCAACATCAGGACAGCGTCCTGTGAAGCTATCCATTTTCCCTTTGAAGTTATGGTTGTAACAATCAGGAAACTGGTAGAAGCCCCACAGCTGATTCGGTCTCAAACTTTTAGCCTGTTTCAGGGTCTCCAGCATGAAGTTGCTAGCTGAAAGTTCAAATTCTTCTTTTGCAGCAGTCGCCACTTGCCCTTGAGTCAATGTAGAGTTCTTTTTGGCCAACAGCTCACGTGATTTCCTTCTATAGATATCTTTGGCAGACCAGTTTCGGATCCACAAGGGGCGCCATTCCTCCCAGTCAATGACAGACACACCTTTAGCCTGGTGGTCTGGTATGTATGTATCTAGATCCTTAGACATTTTTTCAAGGTGCTGAGAGAGACTGACACTTTGTGGAAGGCCCCCATTCACTTCTGTGTCTTTAGTGTCATAATAAGGATAAATCCCGAGGTTGTCCTTATAGAACAATGTGAGAGCCTGCCCGACAACGCCCTGAGCTGGGGATGACACTATGTCAACCTGGTCTAATGATAACTTAACACGTTCTTGTGTCTCACAGTCCTGAGTGGGAGCGTTCCAGACAATAATAACTGGCTTCTTGGGGTGTAATGGCCAGCTTGTCTGCTTTGTGTCTGCTGAACCCAGGACTATCCATGATGTAAACAGAGCAAGGAGCAACCAGGACAGTCGGTCAACTGCAAAGTGGAAAGAGGGGAATACAGTCCTCATGGTGGTCCCTGCTCACCTTCACTCCTCTGTTTCCAAAAAAACACAAAAAGATGTAAAATTGACATACAGCATTGAAACAGAAAAATTTATTTTCTCTATATTGTTCAACTGTCTAATGCTTTAAAAAACAAAACAAAACAATCTGATTTGGTTCACTTCGGGCTGCAGAGTGAACGCGACCTTTGTCAACTTAAGTTTGCTTCTTTCACAAAGAGTTTTCACTCAGTCATGTTTCTGCAAACACAATATGACAAAATGATCATGGAGATGATGGCCTTGGTTTCTTACCATTTAAGACGTAAAGCAA
>NW_015116083.1:11479-17712 GCF_001443285.1 Poecilia latipinna
ATTCTTCTTTTGCAGCAGTCGCCACTTGCCCTTGAGTCAATGTAGAGTTCTTTTTGGCCAACAGCTCACGTGATTTCCTTCTATAGATATCTTTGGCAGACCAGTTTCGGATCCACAAGGGGCGCCATTCCTCCCAGTCAATGACAGACACACCTTTAGCCTGGTGGTCTGGTATGTATGTATCTAGATCCTTAGACATTTTTTCAAGGTGCTGAGAGAGACTGACACTTTGTGGAAGGCCCCCATTCACTTCTGTGTCTTTAGTGTCATAATAAGGATAAATCCCGAGGTTGTCCTTATAGAACAATGTGAGAGCCTGCCCGACAACGCCCTGAGCTGGGGATGACACTATGTCAACCTGGTCTAATGATAACTTAACACGTTCTTGTGTCTCACAGTCCTGAGTGGGAGCGTTCCAGACAATAATAACTGGCTTCTTGGGGTGTAATGGCCAGCTTGTCTGCTTTGTGTCTGCTGAACCCAGGACTATCCATGATGTAAACAGAGCAAAGAGCAACCAGGACAGTCGGTCAACTGCAGAGAGGAAAGAAGGGTATACAGTCCTCATGGTGGTGCCACCGACCTTCACTCCTCTGTTTCCAAAAGACAAAAAAACTATGTGAAATTGACATACAACATTTAAACAGAAAAATCTATATTCTCTATATTGTTTGACTGTGTATTGTTTTAGAAAACAAAAAAAGTCTGAATTGGGTCACTTCAGGCTGCAGTGTGAACGTAACCTTTGTCAATTTAAGTTTGGTTCTTTCACAAAGAGCGTTCAGTCATGTTTCTGCAAACACAATATGACAAAATGATCATGGAGATGATGGCCTTGGTTTCTTACCATTTAAGATGTAAAGCAAATAGAGTAGCAGTTGAATCGGACACTGCAGGGAATCGACCCGGAGGCAATAAAACAAAACAAAACAAAACAAAACAAAACAAATAAACTAAGGCCCCGTTTACACGACAACGATTTCGGGGGAAAACGGAAGAGTTTTGTTGCGTTTGTAGTGTGCATTTACACGAAACCACTGAATGTTTTCTCTGACAACGGCAGAGATTGAAAACGGCTTCCAGAGTGTGATGTTTCTGAAACGTACCGTTTTCCGTTGTCGTGTAAACAGAGAAAACGGATCTGTTCGTCAGTATGACGCAAAACATAGCTGCTTCCTACAATCCACAGAAGAAGAAACTACTCACAATGCTGGTGTTATTGCTTCCCCATCACATACGGTTCCCTCAGTGTCTCTTCACCACACCACACCGCCCAGGTGGCAAAATACACGGCTGCTTGTTCAGCCCTCTTATCTAGAGAACTATGGACCAGCCCCGGCTCCAGACTAGTTTAACAGGGGGGCATCGACTTATTATTAATACTTTATTCGCTGCCATCTTAACGGTTGTAACAGCTTTCAGGTACAACTCCTTTTTTACGCATGGGCACCCAAGTTTCAAAGAATCTAGCACCAACTAGTGGTGTGGCAGGACATTACACGTTTTCGATGTGTACCGTTACTGTGTAAACACAGATCATAATTAGAACGTTATCGTGTAAATGATCCAACAAATACGGAACAATAGTGCCGTTTTTGTTGGATCGTTGTCGTGTAAACGCCCACTAAGGTAAACTTCTTTGACAAATTAATACTCAAAACAATACATCTCAGTTTCATTTCGTGTTTCAAAAATAAACAATCTTTCTGCTAGTTTAAATCATGAATTGTTTTCAAATTGTAATTATGATTAGAAAACTAACTTACAAAGTGTGTCTAGTAAACTGCATTAACTAATAATTGATTTATTAAATTTAAAATATTTTACTATTCCTAATAGGAATGTGTGGTGCATATCTATCTATCTATCTATCTATCTATCTATCTATCTATCTATCTATCTATCTATCTATCTATCTATCTATCTATCTAATAGATATACAGTTGTTTCTGTGTTTGCACTAGTGGACGTCAGGACCATTTCAGTGTATTTAACGACTCCACATTGTTGTAGGAGAAAGAAGTGAAGCAGGATTCTATACAAGATAGTAGAGGGAGATTCAGATCTGGAGTTGTCAGATGAAGATGAGGATAAGTATCAGACTCTGGTATCTGACTCTTCATCAGATCCAGGACAATCTGATGAAGAGACAGACTCATGGTGCGTTCACACCAAACGCGTTTTTAGCGTCAGGTCCATCTGGTTTACATTCACAGTCTATGTGGAACGTCATACAAACGGTTCAAAATGCGCCATGCTAAACGCTCAGAACGCGCCTCCATAGCCCTGTTTGCGCCTCCACATAGACTTTAAATGTAAAAGAAATGTGCCTGATGTTCAAAACAATTTTGGTGTGAACGCACCATCAGAGCCAGAGATAGCAGGAAAGTCGCCATGCTAGGTGGGCCAGGATTAATTTGTATGTCTGTCTAGGGCCAGACATTTGCGATGGGAATGTCCATTTCTTGGTTATTGGTCATAAAGATCTACGCCACCCTCCATCACTTCTGGTTGTCGTACCTGGAAACAAATTTTTTCTTTGTTTGACCATCGATTGCAAATATTGTTTAGATCTTTCCCGTAAATTGTGGAGGCCATCACCACCGGTTTATCGTCAAACCACTTTGTGACAGTCAGCTAAGAAGCTCCCTTCTGTTCACAGTGGCCCATCTTATGGTAACTTGTGTGGCTTTGCTATTATTTGGTTCATCATAATGGTTCCAGTTGCTGGAAGACCCTTTGAGAAGTTTGCAGAACTAATTCCTCATCATTTCCCTGTAACTTCACTTTTGATTATTTTTAGTCTAGAAGACTCTTAGAAAGCCAACATAGGCCATGTGTGCTGATATTCTGAAGAAAGTCCTTATTCATGTGTGTCACTTTCTACTTCTATCATGTTCAAAATAAATGAAAAAATAAACAATTAAATAAGTAAAAATAAATAAAGTCTTAATTTCTTGGGCAATAGTGTTTGGGGACCAGAAATGGATAACTTCTGGTTATTAAATGTTTTTTTGTTTGTTTTTTTTTTTTTGTTTTTTGTAAATTTGACCTCTTCTTGGGTTAATGTGATTCATTAATCGCTAATCTGTACATTTTTCCGTTTTTTTAAAATTTGGTCAAATTTTAGACTGAATCGTCCTGATGTCCACTACAATGGACATGCTGTGAAATTTTAATAAAAAATTAAATGAATGAAACAAAATGGTAAGGTGTTAATTTTGGCCTAAATAGGTAGGAAATCACATAAACACAGAAATTGCAAGGCAAATTTTCTTCTTAAGTTCTCAGGAGGATATGCATTTTTCCAGTTTTTAAGGATTTAATTGACCCATTACGTTTACTATAAAATAAACACAGAAAGAATACTTTCCAGAAAACACATACTGTAGTTTTAGTTCAATGTGTGCTGAAATGGAAACCTGTTACCATTTAAACCTCTGAATCCAAGCACTGAACTCCCACTGCTCTTGAAGTGATGCTTCCATAATGCAGTTTATTTTTGTTTTCAGGCCAGAAAACCAAAACTTTCCCTTTCGGTGCTGGCAGAGTCAGAGAATAGTTTTGTTTCCTGGTTTCCTCAATGAAACAGAGAGAGAAGTCCGAGTTGGAGAACAAAGCAGAGAGGCCACATCCCTAAAACAGAGGTGGCACCACTCTGCTCTCTTTCTCCTTTTCCTCCTTTTCCTCTCCACTCACAGCCTTCACCCTTGGTCCCGTTGTAGCACTGGCACTTGAAGTGCTGACGGAAGGCCTTCAGCTCTGCTTGGCCTGGGGATCCCCTGACCTTCAGCTTTCCGCTCTGACTTATGATCTTGTGAGTGGTGGGGCTGAGGTGCAGAAACACGGCGCTGTCCGGTGCTCGGCGAAGACAGCGACCGTTAAATTTGCACAATTTCTGGCTGCACTCCTTTGCTGCTGTGGTCACATTGAGGAGGTACCGTCCCATTGGTCCCCGAAAATAGTTATTCAAGTCAGAACAGCCGCTCTGCAGCACGGAGGATAGATATTAACTTAAAAATACATAACAGCAGCATATGCAACATGAGAGAACTAGGAAAAGTAATTCTCTTACACTAGATGCATAGGAGGAGCCCCCCCAGAAGATCACTCCTGCAGCTCCCAATGCAACGCTCTCGCCAATGGTGGAGACCAAATCTTTCTGCAAAGGATGTATATGAATACTTTAGTTGTATAAGATGTATTATAGAGAATCTGAGCTCTAGTTACATATAGAGCAATGGGTTATATAAGCAACTACAGCCCACAGTTAAATATATGCTGTACAAGCAATAATAGCTATTTTAAGGCCAAAAACATGAAAATTACATGAGTCATTATGTTTTATATCAATGAGTTGGAAAAAAGACTAATCTGGTGAAGGGTTACCTTGAATTCCCACCAAATTAACATAATTACATATAAAATGTCTGAACAACAGGAGCGGATTGGAACAGAAGCCAAATTATTTGAAGCGCACACACCTGGCCAGTAAACTTCATTCAGCAGGTGTAAATTAACTATTTAACTCTTCAATGGGATCTGAGCTAAACTATGTGTTTTTTATTTTTAATTGACAGACTGCTGGACTTCACCAGGTGACAGTTACTTCTTTACCATTTCATATTTTTTCACATTCTCCCTCATAACATCAATTTATATCCCCACGGGGCGTTTTGTTGAATTAGCAAGGAAGTAAATGGACTCAGAGCTGAACTCTGTAGATACCAGGGAGGTTTTATATTTTGGTACTTTCAGCCTCAGTTTGTCATGTAGCATGGTGTATTTAAATGAGCAGGCAAACTTTTAGAAATCTCATTTTAGGTAAGAAATACACACCAAATTTAGCTTTTTTATAGTAAAGCCCAACCTTAACGAGCTAACTGCAAATATAAAATGTTATGGGAAACTTTAAACATCAACTCCAAACTATTTGTCTTTTTTAAATAAAAAATATTTCAGTGATTTCCCTGGTTCAAATTATAAATAATTACTCATGATAGAAAAGTTTAAATGAAGTATTTTTGAACTTTGGTAATTATAGGAAACAACAAAAATCTGTATCTGGTAGGTCATAGTTTTACAAAAAGTGTAACTCTCCTCCTGGAGCTGCTGCCTAGTGGCTGGTGCAGAGCGCGGCAGGTGTATTTATATGGGTGGAGCAGAGACATGTAGAGGGAACATATCGGGCTGCTTTAGCTGATGCTTAGATTAGGTTTACGGACGAACAGGAAAATAAATTTCCTACCATCCCGGTCACAACAGATGGTTTGCGTGAGTTTCTCTGTGTGTGACGAAGGTGCCACACAGAGAAATTGACACAAAAGCTATAAATGGATGGGAAAAGTGAGAGTTAATCTATAAAACTGACTGAATATCAAAATATAGACTAAAAGATGGAGTACAGACAATTTCTATGTTTCTTTATGTTCCTGCTATTTATCATTACATTGAAAATAATAAATTTTTGTTTAATTGTTATCCCGGTTAACTTAAAAAGTGAGGTGCTACTGTTACAGGCTAATTTTCAAGGCTACACAAAAGTAAATGTTAAGGCTCCACACATATGAAAAAGTGGGATGATGTGAATGTCCGATATTCACATAATCCCACTGTTGCTAGTCCAACAGTATTTACCAATAATTTTTTCTAATTTTTTTATCAGATTGCTTGATTAATCATAAGAATAATTGAAAGATTACTTGATTACTAAAATAACAGTTTACAACAGCACTATTTCCTCCAATCAACCAACCTCAGTTAAAAGGGTCATCACATCTCTGAAAGTGGGTTGACTATAAACAAAAACAGGACGTGCCAATCCATCCCCAACAGATGCAAGGCGCATTGCCTCCTTCACCCTGTTCAGGACAAACAGCCGTGCCTGATCAGTGGAGCGCAGGTCAGGATCCAGGTATATTGAGGGGAAAAGGGCGGTGCTTTCATTCCACAGCCAGTTCAGTTCATCATTGCGCTCATACTCAACATCAGGACAGCGTCCTGTGAAGCTATCCATTTTCCCTTTGTAGTTATGGTTGTAACAATCAGGAAATAGGTAGAAGCCCCACAGCTGATTCGGTCTCAAATTTTTACCCTGTTTCAGGGTCTCCTGCATGAATTGACGAGCTGAAAGTTCAAATTCTTCTTTTGCAGCAGTCGCCACTTGCCCTTGAGTCAATGTAGAGTTCTTTTTGGCCAACAGCTCACGTGATTTCCTTCTATAGATATCTTTG
>NW_015116083.1:20335-23045 GCF_001443285.1 Poecilia latipinna
ACTTCTTTACCATTTCATATTTTTTCACATTCTCCCTCATAACATCAATTTATATCCCCACGGGGCGTTTTGTTGAATTAGCAAGGAAGTAAATGGACTCAGAGCTGAACTCTGTAGATACCAATGAGGTTTTATATTTTTGAAATTTCAGCCTCAGTTTGTCATGTAGCATGGTGTATTTAAATGAGCAGGCAAACTTTTGGAAATCTCAGTTTAAGTAAGAAACCACATTTTCTAGAAATACACACCAAATTTAGCTTTTTTTATAGTAAAGTCCAACCTTAATGAGCTAACTGCAAATATAAAATGTTACGGGCAACATTAAACATCAACTCCAAACTTTTTGTCTTTTTTAAATAAAAATATTTCAGTGATTACCCTAGTTCAAATTATAAATAATCATGATAGAAAAGTAAAAATAAAATATTTTTGAACTTTGGGAATTATAGGAAACAACAAAAATCTGTATCAGGTAGGTCATAGTTTTACAAAAGTGTAACTCTCCTCCTGGAGCTGCTGCCTAGTGGCTGGTGCAGAGCGCGGCAGGTGTATTTATATGGGTGGAGCAGAGACATGTAGAGGGAACATATAGGGCTGCTTTAGCTGATGCATAGATTAGATTTACGGGCGAACTGGAAAACAAGTTTCTCTGTGTGTGACGAAGGTGCCACACAGAGAAATTGACACAAAAGTTATAAATGGCTGGGAAAAGTGAGAGTTAATCTATAAAACTGACTGAATATCAAAATATAGACTAAAAGATGGAGTACAGACAATTTCTATGTTTCTTTATGATCCTGCTATTTATCATTACATTGAAAATAATAAAAAAAATTGTATAATTGTTATCCAGGTGAACTTAAAAAGTGAGGTGCTACTGTTACAGGCTAATTTTCAAGGCTACACAAAAGTAAATGTTAAGGCTCCACACATATGAAAAAGTGGGATGATGTGAATGTCCGATATTCACATAATCCCACTGTTGCTAGTCCAACAGTATTTACCAATAATTTTTTCTAATTTTTTTATCAGATTGCTTGATTAATCATAAGAATAATTGAAAGATTACTTGATTACTAAAATAACAGTTTACAACAGCACTATTTCCTCCAATCAACCAACCTCAGTTAAAAGGGTCATCACATCTCTGAAAGTGGGTTGACTATAAACAAAAACAGGACGTGCCAATCCATCCCCAACAGATGCAAGGCGCATTGCCTCCTTCACCCTGTTCAGGACAAACAGCCGTGCCTGATCAGTGGAGCGCAGGTCAGGATCCAGGTATATTGAGGGGAAAAGGGCGGTGCTTTCATTCCACAGCCAGTTCAGTTCATCATTGCGCTCATACTCAACATCAGGACAGCGTCCTGTGAAGCTATCCATTTTCCCTTTGTAGTTATGGTTGTAACAATCAGGAAATAGGTAGAAGCCCCACAGCTGATTCGGTCTCAAATTTTTACCCTGTTTCAGGGTCTCCTGCATGAATTGACGAGCTGAAAGTTCAAATTCTTCTTTTGCAGCAGTCGCCACTTGCCCTTGAGTCAATGTAGAGTTCTTTTTGGCCAACAGCTCACGTGATTTCCTTCTATAGATATCTTTGCCAGACCAGTTTCGGACCCACAGGGGGCGCCATTCCTCCCAGTCAATGACACACATACCTTTAGCCTTGCGGTCTGGTATGTATGTGTCTAGATCCTTAGACATTTTTTCAAGGTGCTGAGAGAGACTGACACTTTGTGGAATGCCCCCATTCACTTCTGTGTCTTTAGTATCATAATAAGGATAAATCCCGAGGCGTTCCTTATAGAACAATGTGAGAGCCTGCCCGACAACGCCCTGAGTGGGGGTTGACACTATGTCAAACTGGTCTAATGATAACTTAACACCTCGTCGTGTCTCACAGTTCTGCGTGGGAGCGTTCCAGACGAAAATAACCGGCTTCTTGGGGTATAATGGCCAGCTTGTCTGGTTTGTGTCTGCTGAACCCAGGACTATGCATGATGTAAACAGAGCAAGGAGCAACCAGGACAGTTGGTCAAATGCAGAGAGGAAAGAGGGGAATACAGTCCTCATGGTGGTCCCTGCTCACCTTCACTCCTCTGTTTCCAAAAAAAGACAAAAAGATGTAAAATTGACACACAACATTTGACAGAAAAATCTATGTTTTCTATATAATTTGACTGTCGAATGTTTGGGTCACTTCAGGCTGCAAAGTGAACGTGACCTTTGTCAACGAAAGTTTGGTTCTTTCACAAAGAGCGTTCACTCAGTCATGTTTCTGCAAACACAATATGACAAAATGATCATGGAGATGATGGCCTTGGTTTCTTACCATTTAAGATGTAAAGCAAAGTTGAATCAATCAGATACTGCATTGAATCGACCCGAGGGACAGCAGAACGAAACAAAAAAAAAAAAAAAAAAAAAATTGACCAAAAATTTTTTAACAAATTAATGCTCAAAACAAAACATCTCAGTTCCATTTCGTGTTTCAAAAATAAACAATCTTTCTGCTAGTTTAAATCATGAATTGCTATTAAATTGTAATTATGATTAGAACACTAACTTCCAAAGTCTGTCTAGAAAACTGTATTAACTAATAATATATTGCCTATGAAATATTTTACTATTCTTAATAGGAATGTGTGATACCTGTTTACTTATCTATTTATCTATCTATCTATCTATCTATCTATCTATCTATCTATCT
>NW_015116083.1:29228-30246 GCF_001443285.1 Poecilia latipinna
GTAATCTCTTACACGAGTTGCATAGGAGGCGCCCCCCCAGAAGATCACTCCTGCAGCTCCCAATGCAACGCTCTCGCCAATGGTGGAGACCAAATCTTTCTGCAAAGGATGTATATGAATACTTTAGTTGTATAAGATGTATTATAAGGAATCTGAACTCGTTACATATAGAGCTGTGAACTCTATACCGCCCACAGTTAAATATATGATTTTTAATACTGCATAAGCAATAATAGCTATTTTATGGCCAAAAACATGAAAAAAAGTAATTATCATGGTTTAATGAATGCATTGGAAAAAAACTAATCAGGTGAAGGTATCTTGTTAAACGTTTTTGGTTAACTTATCACAATCAATATGTTACTTTGAGTTCCCACCAAATTACCATAATTACATATAAAATGTCTGAACAACAGGAGCGGATTGGAACGGAAGCCAAATTCTTTGACGTGCACACACCTGGCCAGTAAACTTCATTCAGCAGGTGTAAATTAACTATTTAACTCTTCAATGGGATCTGAGCTAAACTATAAGTTTTTTTTTAATCAACAGACTGCTGGACTTCACCAGGTGACAGTTACTTCTTTACCATTTCATATTTTTTCACATTCTCCCTCATAACATCAATTTATATCCCCACGGGGCGTTTTGTTGAATTAGCAAGGAAGTAAATGGACTCAGAGCTGAACTCTGTAGATACCAATGAGGTTTTATATTTTTGAAATTTCAGCCTCAGTTTGTCATGTAGCATGCTGGATTTAAACGAGCAGGCAAACTTTTGGAAATCTCATTTTAGGTAAGAAACGTCGTTCTCTAGAAATGCACACCAAATTTAGCTTTTTTATAATAAAACCCAACCTTTATGAGCTAACTGCAAATATAAACTGTTGCAGACAACTTTAAACATCAACTCCAAACTTTTTGTCTTTTTTAAATAAAAATATTTCAGTGATTACCCTAGTTCAAATTATAAATAATCATGATAGAAAAGTAAAAATAAAATATTTTTGAACTTTGG
>NW_015116083.1:34913-39762 GCF_001443285.1 Poecilia latipinna
TTTCTAATTTTTTATCAGATTGCTTGATTAATTATAAGAATAATTGAAAGATTACTTGATTACTAAAATAACAGTTTACAACAGCACTATTTCCTCCAATCAACCAACCTCAGTTAAAAGGGTCATCACATCTCTGAAAGTGGGTTGACTATAAACAAAAACAGGACGTGCCAATCCATCCCCAACAGATGCGATGCGCATTGCCTCCGTCAGCCTGTTCAGGACAAACAGCCGTGCCTGATCAGTGGAGCGCAGGTCAGGATCCAGGTATATTGAGGGGAAAAGGGCGGTGCTTTCATTCCACAGCCAGTTCAGTTGATGATTGCGCTCAATCTCAACAGCAGGACAAAGTCCTGTGTAACTTTCCATTTTCCCTTTGTAGTCATAGTTGTAACAGTCAGGAAACAGGTAGAAGCCCCACAGCTGATTCGGTCTCAAATTTTTACCCTGTCTCAGGGTCCCCTGCAGGAATTTATGAGCAGCAAGTTCAAATTCTTCTGTTGCAGCAGTCGCCAATTCCCCTGAAGACATCGTAGGGTACTTTTTCGTCACCAGCTCACGTGATTTCTTTTTATAGACACTTTTGCCAGCCCAGTTTCGAACCCACAGGGGGCGCCATTCCCTCCAGTCAATAACAGACAGACCTTTTGCCTTGCGGTCTGGTATGTATGTGTCTAGATCCTTAGACATTTTTTCAAGGTGCTGAGAGAGACTGACACTTTGTGGAAGGCCCCCATTCACTGGTGCGTCTTCAGCTTCAGCTTCATAATAAGGATAAATCCCGAGGCGGTCCTTATAGAACAATGTGAGAGCCTGCCCGACAACGCCCTGAGCTGGGGATGACACTATGTCAAACTGGTCTAATGATAACTTAACACGTTCTTGTGTCTCACAGTCCTGAGTGGGAGCGTTCCAGACAAAGAGAACTGGCTTCTTGGGGTATAATGGCCAGCTTGTCTGCTTTGTGTCTGCTGAACCCAGGACTATCCATGATGTAAACAGAGCAAGGAGCAACCAGGACAGTCGGTCAACTGCAAAGTGGAAAGAGGGGAATACAGTCCTCATGGTGGTCCCTGCTCACCTTCACTCCTCTGTTTCCAAAAAAACACAAAAAGATGTAAAATTGACATACAACATTGAGACAGAAAAATCTATGTTCTCTATATTGTTTGACTGTCTAATGCTTTAAAAAACAAAATATATATATATATCTGAATTGGGTCACTTCAGGCTGCAGTGTGATCGCAACCTTTGCCAACTTAAGTTTGCTTCTTTCACAAAGAGTTTTCACTCAGTCATGTTTCTGCAAACACAATATGACAAATGATCATGGAGATGATGGCCTTGGTTTCTTACCATTTAAGATGTAAAGCAACGTTGAATCAGACACTGCATTGAATCGACCCGAGGGACAGCAGAACAAAACAGAAACAAAAAAAAAAAAAAAACTGACCCAAACTTTTTTAAGAAATTAATGCTCAAATCAAAACATATCAGTTCCATTTCTTGTTTCAAAAATAAACAAGTGTCCTCTAGTTTAAATCATGAATTATTAAACTGTAAATGTAATTAGAACACTAACTTTCAAAGTCTGTCCAGAAAACTGCATTAACTAAAAATGTATTGCCTATGAAATATTTTACTATTCCTAATAGGAATGTGCGATATTTATTTATTTGTTGTTGTTTTTTTTGCCTTAACATCCCAGTTGTTTCTGTGTTTGCACTATAGTTTTATATTTATTGAGATATAAATCCATATCACAATATCTATTGTGAAGCGTGGCGGTAACGATATGCATAACAATATTTTTTGGTATAAAATTTACAATAGAAATGAAAAACATCACATACTAATTGTATATTTGCAAACATTAAAACCTTTTTTAGGTTTCATTTTTAGATGGTAAAACAAAACAATAGCATTTCCTTCCTTTGCAGCACTGCAACAGGGAGATTCCAGTTGATATTTGCAGATTACAATTTCCTGCTCCTGGTCTGACTGTTTAACCCTCCGCAGTCTTAAGAGATGGGGTCACTGGGCCATTTAGACCCCATAAGTTTATTACTCTGTACACTGTCTGGTGGGGTCACGCTGTTCCTGTGTGCGCCTATACCTGTTTTTTTTTGTTTGTGATGGGACAACCTTTTCTTTAACAGATGAAGTCAGATGGATGGGTCCATTCCACCATGGATGATTGTGGATGAAGTTCTTGACACTCTGACCTCTGGAAGGTAAGTCAGCTGGGTTGTTTTTTCTGCTCCAGTGAAACCAAAGTTCAGGGATGGTGAGTTCTTGTATCTCAGTCACTCTGTTTGCAGTAAATGGCTTCTACTTCTGAGCTGGGCTGCATATCCATGGCAGAGCGATCATAGAATCTGTGCACATTTTGAATTGACCCTTCAATTGCTTGAGAAGGTTGTTTCCCCAGCTTGCACCAATTCAAGCTCCAATAAGCTTCAGTAGTGGCAGACATTGGCCTTCATGGAGATACTCTTGTTTTAGATGCGACAAAATGATGTTCTCTCTCATTTTCTTCATCCAGCAACTTTTCAAAGCACTCCTTCCATCTTCCTATCACACTTTTTGCACCTGTCAGTACAGTTCCATCTTGATCCCTAATCCCCCTAACCTGTTGGACATCCTTCCCATCTTCATCTCTGTCACCGTATGCCCTTTTGTTTGGTCCTAGCTAACCTTGTCTTCACATCGCTCCGTATCTCCCTGCACTCCTGGTGACTCTCTTCAGTCCTCAGTTTGCCACCTCTTTGTCCTCTGTTCTACCTTTTTTCTTCTCACCCTCAGAATCATTCTACACATTACTAAAGATCTACCACAACCTTGCAGTCATTGAATTCTTTCAGATTGCATTGTCTACACAAGACGCATTTCGCCTGTGTGCTCCTCATGTACTTCACTGTGTTCCTTTCTCTTTTGGAAGAAAGTATTTGCTACAGCCATTCCTATCCTCTTTGAAAAGTTTACCACCATCTGTCCTTCTGTGTTCCTGTTCTGGATGCCACGTCTGCCTGTCACTTCCTCATCACCTCTGTTCCCTGCTCCAACAGGTCCATAGACAGTAAGTTACATTGCATGTAATGTAACTTACTTATAAGAATATGCACAAATTTATCTCATCAAAAGAAAACCAAAGAAATCTTGACTCTGATCAATTAAGTTTTTAAGGAATCCATCTGCCACATTTAAATGTTTCTAGAGTTCTAGAGATATTGTATTTAGGAAACAAGGGACAGATAGCTTGTCATGAAATCATAATTTTAATAATGAAATTCTCCAGCTCAAAATATGAACATGAAATGGTTAAGATAGTTTCTTGATTTTTCCAGATGCAATATATTAAAAAAAACAGTAGTAAATCTTCGCAAAATAGATTTCATATTTCTAGTAAGTTTTATAAATACTGAGACAAAGCTGCAAATACAACAGAGTGTTCAAAATCGTACCCATGCCTCTAAAATGATAAAAACAGAAATGCTTAAGAAATGTACAACAATCATTTACCCATTTGTTTTTGGACAACATTCACAGTGGAAACAATTAAAACACGGAAAAATCATGGAGAAAACACCTAGTACAGCTCTCTACTGACATAAGGCTAACAGATTGAAATACACTAAGACACAACCTTTCACAAGTGGAAATACATGATGAAGCCTAATGTACCAAGAAAATAAGTACCGTATTTTTTGTACGTTACTTATTTTCCTAAGCTTTGAAAGTTGCGGCTTAGTCAGTGCAGCTTTTCTGTAGATTTTTCTTCAACCACCAGGGGGCTCTTTAGCAGGAAGTGAATCTTTGGAAGTCAAAATTGGAAATCAAAGAAGAAAGTTTTAATTTTCATTAAGAAGAAGCACGTGCTAGCAGCAGGTACGACAAAGAAATGTTTTCAACTCATATGATGTGGCTCTTAAGTTGAGGTCTATCGATCTGGCAGTACAGGAGGTAAATAGAGCCGCTGCAAGTAAGCTCAGTGTTATCGAAACCCTTGTTCAGCTTTGGAGACAGACAGCTGCGTCTTTAATAAATCCAGCAGATTTATTAGGACGTAGCCCTCTGCTGCCCTCTGCTGGGTCCTTATGGAAAACCGGCTTATGTACATTTCCAGTTTTTTTTATTTTTTATTTTTTATTTTTTTTATTGAAGCTGCGGCTTATTGTGTGGTGCGCTCTACAGTCCGGAAGATACAATATTTAAAGTGCACGTTTTAAAAATGGCTACATAAACAAAATACAGTTGTCTTGTTTAATTAGGCCCCAGCAGCGAAGTGCTGGCGATGGCCTATTGAAATTGCAAGATTTCTCCATTATTTTTTTCCCCCGATTATTATTTTTTTCCGAATCTTTATGCATTTTTCCAGTTTTTAAGACTTTAATTGACCCATTAAGTTTACTATAAAATAAACACAAAAAGAATACTTTCCAGAAAATACACACTGTAGTTTTAGTTCAATGTGTGCTGAAATGGAAACCTGTTACCATATAAACCTCTGAACCCAAGCACCGAACGCCCACTGCTCCTGAAGTGATGCTTCCACAATGCAGTTTATTTTTGTTTTCAGGCAAGAAAACCAAAACTTTCCCTTTCGGTGCTGGCAGAGTCAGAGAATAGTTTGGTTTCTTGGTTTCCTCAATGAAACAGAGAGAGAAGTCCGAGTTGGAGAACAAAGCAGAGAGGCCACATCCCTAAAACAGAGGTGGCACTACTCTGCCCTCTTTCTCCTTTTCCTCCTTTTCCTCTCCACTCACAGCCTTCACCCTTGGTCCCGTTGTAGCACTGGCACTTGAAGTGCTGACGGAAGGCCTTCAGCTCTGCTTGGCCTGGGGATCCC
>NW_015116083.1:40301-45462 GCF_001443285.1 Poecilia latipinna
TTTTTTCTGCTCCAGTGAAACCAAAGTTCAGGGATGGTGAGTTCTTGTATCTCAGTCACTCTGTTTGCAGTAAATGGCTTCTACTTCTGAGCTGGGCTGCATATCCATGGTAAAGCGATCATAGAATCTGTCCACATTTTGAGTTGACCTTTCAATGGCTTGAGAAGGTTCTTTCCCCGGCTTGCTCCAATTCGAGCTCCATTAAGCTTCAGTTGTGGCAGACATTGGCCTTCATGGAGATACTCTTGTTTTAGATCCCATAAAATGATGTTATCTCTCATTTTCTTGATTCAGCAACTTTTCAAAGCACTCCTTCCATCTTCCTATCACATTTTTTGCACCTGTCAGTACAGTCCCATCTTGATCCCTAATCCCCCTAACCTGTTGGACATCCTTCCCATCTTCATCTCTGTCACCGTATGCCCTTTTGTTTGGTCCTAGCTAACCTTGTCTTCACATCGCTCCGTATCTCCCTGCACTCCTGGTGACTCTCTTCAGTCCTCAGTTTGCCACCTCTTTGTCCTCTGTTCTACCTTTTTCCTTCTCACCCTCAGAATCATTCTACACATTACTAAAGATCTACCACAACCTTGCAATCATTGAATTCTTTCAGATTGCATTGTCTACACAAGACGTATTTCGCCTGTGTGCTCCTCATGTACTTCACTGTGTTCTTTTCTCTTTTGGAAGAAAGTATTCGCTACAGCCATTCCTATCCTCTTTGCAAAGTTTACCACCATCTGTCCTTCTGTGTTCCTGTTCTGGATGCCACATCTGCCTGTTACTTCCTCACCACCTCTGTTCCCTGCTCCAACAGGTCCATAGACATCTGCCCCTACCACCACTCTGGATATTCTGCATCTCTCCATCTAACTCACTCCAGAATTTCTTCTTCTCTTCTAACTCACATCCTGCCTGTGGTGCATAGCTACCAACAACATTAAACATCACAACTTCAACTTCTAACTTCAGACTCATCAACCTTCCTGACACTCTTTTTACATTTCTGACAAACTCCTCCTGTAAGATAATTCACATTATTTCTCTCCTCATCCAAAGATTGAACCTTGCTTCTAGGCTTTGAGCCCAGCTTTCCACCTGGTTTTCTGAACACATATGATACTGGAAAGATTTTTAATAAAGCTCTTTGACTGACTACTGTGCATCTATATTCCATGTAACGTAATCTAGTTATAAGAGCATGCACACATTTATCTTAGCAAAAGAAAACCAAAGAAATCTTGACTCTGATCAATTAAGTTTTTAAGGAATCCATCTGCCACATTTAAATGTTTCTAGAGTTCTAGAGATATTGTATTTAGGAAACAAGGGACAGATAGCTTGTCATGAAATCATAATTTTAATAATGAAATTCTCCAGCTCAAAATATGAACATGAAATGGTTAAGATAGTTTCTTGATTTTTCCAGATGCAATATATTAAAAAAAACAGTAGTAAATCTTCGCAAAATAGATTTCATATTTCTAGTAAGTTTTATAAATACTGAGACAAAGCCGCTAATACAACAGAGTGTTCAAAATCATACTCATGCCTCTAAAATGATAAAACAGAAATGCTTAAGAAATATACAACAATCATTTACCCATTTGTTTTTGGTCAACATTCACAGTGGAAAACAATTCAAACATGGAAAAATCATGGAGAAAACACCTAGTACAGCTCTCTACTGACATAAGGCTAACAGACCGAAATACACTAAGACACACCCTTTCACAAGTGGAAATACATGATGAAGCCTAATGTACTAAGAAAATAAGCATTTAAAGTGCAGGTTTTAAAAATGGCTACATAAACAAAACACAGTTGTTTTGTTTAATTGAAATCTGAAAGTGTTCAGTCAGCCAATCTCCTTTAATCAAATGGACTTTTGAAACACATTTTGAAATTGGATTTAAAGATGAAAAATCAACTGAGATAAATAAAAAGACTGCAAAGCTGAGTGACCTTTGAATTTATCTTTGAAAGAAAATACATTAAAAATAGTCCAAAAATATTGATATCATGTTTTCATTCTAAAAGCTAAAAGTTTTGATGAGGAAACTAAAAACTATAAAAATCAGAAGTGACATTAGTTGAATGCCATGGTCCAACATTTGTGGCATAACTTGTCAGTTAATATAAGTGTAAAATAATTTATTGTAATAATCCAAAATAATCTTTTCATTGAACATTGTTCAAATTAAATACATTTGAATCTGCATTCCAATTAGGCTTTTTTCTGATTAAAATTACGTTGTGAAAACAACAAAAACGGATATTGAACATTTCTTTTTATAAAGCCAACATTTCTCTTTTAAAATGTTTTTTTGTTTTGGTATGATGTAGTATTCTAATATGAAATATTGCTATATAGTGTATTAAATGCTAAATATCCAAATGTTTGGATATTATTCCAATTCATTCATTGACTGTAAACAACATTAAGACATTAATGTAATTCATAAACTGTACAATATCAGGTATCAAGCTGAATGTCACTGAAAAAAACAAGAAATTTAACACAAAATGCAGCTGTAAGAGGAGCATTTTCTAGCCATGTTAAGGCACAAATCTGTAATGAAACAGGAAGGTCCAGCTACACTGTTTCTTTAAGGGTAAAAGAGGTTTAAGATGTCAAGACTGGTATAATATTTTAAATGTTGTTTAAGGCTCCATTACAACTTAAAGGTTGATTCTTAAACATGACAGATCAAGGCTACACCAAGTCCTTCCCTGCAATAAAGACTTTATGATACATCTAAAGTTTCAACGATGTATGCAGCGAAATATAAATCCATGTTCCCAGTTTTTAAGGTTTTAATTGACCCATTATGTTTACTATAAAATAAATACAAAAAGAATACTTTCCAGAAAACACACACTGTAGTTTTAGTTCAATGTGTGCTGAAATGCAAACCTGTTACCATATAAACCTCTGAATCCAAGCACTGAACACCCACTGCTCCTGAAGTGATGCTTCCACAACGCAGTTAATTTCTGTTTTCAGGCCAGAAAACCAAAACTTTCCCTTTTGGTGCTGGCAGAGCCAGAGAATAGTTTGGTTTCTTGGTTTCCTCAATGAAGGAGAGAGAGAAGTCCGAGTGGGAGCAGAAAGCAGAGAGGCCACATCCCTAAAACAGAGGTGGCTCTATTCTGCCCTCTTGCTCTCTGCTCACAGCCTTCACCCCTGTACCCGTTGTAGCACTGGCACTTGAAGTGCTGACGGAAGGCCTTCAGCTCTGCTTGGCCTGGGGATCCCGTGACCTTCAGCTTTCCGCTCTGACTTACGATCTTGTGAGTGGAGGGGCTGAGGTGCAGAAACACGGCGCTGTCCGGTGCTCGGCGAAGACAGCGACCGTGAAATTTGCACAATTTTTGGCTGCACTGCTCTGCTGCTGTGGTCACATTGAGGAGGTACCGGCCCAGCGATCCCAGCAGATAGTTATTCAAGTCAGAACAGCTGGTCTGCAGCACAGAGGATAGATATTAACTTAAAAATACATAACAGCAGCCTATGCAACATGAGAGGACTAGGGAAAGTAATTCTCTTACACTACTTGCGTAGGAGGTGTCCCCCCAGAAGATCACTCCTGCAGCTCCCAATGCAACGCTCTCGCCAATGGTGGAGACCAAATCTTTCTGCAAAGGATGTATATGAATACTTTAGTTGTATAAGATGTATTATAGAGAATCTGAGCTCTAGTTACATATAGAGCTGTGGGTTCCATATGTAACTACAACCCACAGTTAAATACATGATGTTTAATGCCATATAAAAAATAGCTATTTTATGGCCAAAAACATGAAAAAAAAAAAAAAAACAGAGTAATTATCATGGTTTAAATGAATGCATTGGAAAAAAATAATCTGGTGAAGGGTTACTCTTGAAATACACACCAAATTTAGCTTTCTTATAGTAAAGTCCAACCTTAATGAGCTAACTGCAAATATAAAATGTTACGGGCAACTTTAAACATCAACTCCAAACTATTTGTCTTTTTTTAATTAAAAATATTTCAGTGATTGCCCTCCCTCACACACAAAGCCTTGGTTCAAATTAGGGCTGGGGGATATGAGGAAAATCTAATATCCTGATATATTTTTTGCTATACCACCGAACACGATATATATCACGATGTTCTTAACTGAACTCCAATGTTATTTTAAACTAGACTCCTTGCAGCATGATGTCACCCATGTAAGTTCCTGCCCCCATTTCCCTGCTAGACTTAAATGTAAGCTCATATAAAAAGGGAAGCAGTGTTTTGCTACGAACTCTCCACACTATAACTAGATAACAAGGTGAGAAATAAGTTTTAGCTAAGAAAAAAATAGCGAGGGAGAGGGAAGTAGGTCAGTTATGCTTGACTTTTGATGTGCTGTGGAATAAGGTGTGTTTTGGGTCATCTTCAAAATAAAAAAGGCGACCTACAGACAAACTGACAGATTATCAGTAAAGCAAGTGTTTAAATTAGCTAATCAACCACCGCTGTGTTAGCTTGGCTAATAGGAGCGGTGGCTAATATACCACAGTGATCACTTACTAATAAAAGCAAAATACACATCAAGTCTAAAAGCATAAAACTGTAACGAACTGAATGTTCTGCTCTTTGTGGGGGTAATGTTTGAGTGTTTTTGGTGCCGAATCCTGATACATAAAGTTGCGTTGTTGTCAGTTGCTATGGCAACAACAACGAGTCTACGTGTATCGTAAAGCCGACACGAGAGCGAGAAGAAAAAAAAAAGAATGAGTAGTTTTGAGTTATTTTTCTTATTGCATAGCACTAAATGAATCCTACCTACGTCTCCAGGTTTCACTTTAACGGACTAGTTCTACCGCGGCAGCGAGGCTGTGAACGGCATTGCAGTTGGGGGTGGGGGAATAAATTTGTGGTGCAACCTTCTGTGGCAATATTTTTACATGTATTGCAAAGTACCTAATTTTGCTCGACATCCTCCATATAAAATCCAAACCACTGCCAAATTATTAATAAAGCGCCGTTTCTCTTCGAAACTAAACTACTTCATCTGATTTCTCTTCAGTTACCGTCTCATTCACGGTTCGCCTCTCGCTGTAACCATGTTTGTTTTCTCCGCGCAGCGTGATTGGTAGAAAATGTTCAGGTTGGGAGGGGCGAGGGACTAGTGATGCATTCATAGG
>NW_015116083.1:48628-53492 GCF_001443285.1 Poecilia latipinna
CTCTCGCTGTAACCATGTTTGTTTTCTCCGCGCAGCGTGATTGGTAGAAAATGTTCAGGTTGGGAGGGGCGAGGGACTAGTGATGCATTCATAGGGTGTCGGATAAACCATACTCGCAGGCGAAAGTTTATTATTTGAACGCCAATTTATACTCCAGAGTTGCAATATAGCCATTCTAACTATCGTAAATTGAAAATATTTCGATAGATCGCCCAGCCCTGGTTCAAATTATAAATGACTACTCATGATAGAAAAGTAAAAATAAAGTCTTTTTGAATGTTGGTAATTGTAGGAAACAACAAAAATCTGTATCTGGTAGGTCATACTTTTACAAAAAGTGTAACTCCTTCTGGAGCTGCTGCCTAGGGGCAGAGCGCGGCGGGTGCATTTATACGGGTGGAGCAGAGACATGTAAGTTGAACATATCAGGCTGCTTCAGCTAATGCTTAGTGTAGGTTTACGGACGAACTGGAAAATAAGTTTCTCTGTATGTGACGACGGTGCCACACAGAGAAATTGACACAAAAGCTATAAATGGCTGTGGAAAGTGAGAGTTAATCTATTAAACTGACTGAATATCAATATTTAACTAAAAACTGAAGTACAAACATTTTTTATGTTTCTTTATGATCCTGCTCCTTTATTATTAAACTGAAAATAATTCAAAAATGTTTGTATAATTGTTATCCAGGTGAACTTAAAAAGTGAGGTGCTACTGTTGCAGGCTAATTTCTATGCTACAGAAAAGTAATTGTTAAGGCTGCACAAATATGAAAATGTGGGATGACGTGAATGTCCGATATTATTACTGCGAGTACGACAGTATTTAATTTTCTCAAATTTTTCATCGGATTACTTGATTAATCATAAGAATAATTGAAAGATTACTGGACTACAGTTTCCAACAGCACTATTTCCTGCAATCAACCAACCTCAGTTAAAAGGGTCATCTCACTATTGTAAGTAGGTCGGGTATAAACAAAAACAGGACGTGCCAATCCATCCCCAACAGATGCAAGGCGCATTGCCTCCTTCAGCCTGTTCTGGACAAACAGGCGTCCATGATTAGTGGAGTTCAGTACAGAACCCATATATATGGAGGGAAAAAGGGCGGTGCATTCAATCCACAGCCAGTTCAGTTGATCATTGCGCTCAATCTCAACAGCAGGACAACGTCCTGTGTAGTTTTTCAGCCCCCCTTTGTAGTCATGGTTGTAACAATCAGGAAACAGGTAGAAGCCCCACAGCTGATTCGGTCTCAAATTTTTAGCCTGTCTCAGGGTCTCCAGCATGAATTTGCGAGCCGAAAGTTCAAATTCTTGTTTTGCAACAGTCCCCACTTGCTCTGGAGTCCACTTAGGGTTCTTTTCGGCCACCAGTTCACGTGATTTCCTTCTATAGACATCTTTGGCATCCCAGTTTCGGATCCACAAGGGGCGCCATTCCTCCCAGTCAATGACAGACAGACCTTTAGCCTGGTGGTCTGGTATATATTTGTCAAGACCCTGAGGCATCCTTTCATAGTGCTGAGAGAGACTGACACGTTGTGGAATGCCCCCATTCACTTCTGTGCCTTCAGCATCATAATAGGGATAAAGCCCAAGACGTTCCTTATAGAACATTGTGAGATTCTGCCGGACAAAGCCCTCATTGGGGGTTGCCACTATGTCAAACTGGTCTAATGATAACGTAACACCTCGTCGTGTCCCACACTCCTGAGTGGGAGCGTTCCACACAAGAAGAACTGGCTTCTGGGAGTATAATGGCCATCTTGTCTGCTTTGTGTCTGCTGAACCCAGGGCTATCCATGATGTAAACAGAGCAAGGAGCAACCAGGACAGTCGGTCAACTGCAGAGAGGAAAGAGGGGAATACAGTCTCCATGGTGGTCCCTGCTCACCTTCACTCCTCTGTTTCCAAAAGACACAAAGAAAAGCTGGAAAATTAGTATAAAACACATTTATACAGAGAAATCTTTATTCTGAATTCAACTACATTAAACCAACTATATTATGCATAAAATCGGGTGTTGTTGTACTAAGCCAACCAAATTTACTAGAATAATTCTAAAATGTTAAAAGTCGACCAAATTTCCACCATTCATTCGGCTTCCTTATAAATGTAAAACTTCCTCTACGTTGTTGGCAGAATTAGCAGACCGCTAACAGCTCACTTAGCCACATTAGCTCAAAGTTTCATTGAAACTAACAGCTTCGATGCTAACTTAGCTAACGGGTTTTCTTCCTCCTTACTTCACACTGACCTGCTCTGTTCATCTAGTCCAACCATGAAACCGTCTGTTAAGTTAGTTTTCCACCTCCCAGCCATGTGAGAAGCAGCAGGCATAGTCCGTTTAAGCCATTTGAAGGAAACACATAAAAGTCAGCCAGAGGAATGAGGACAAGAGGGATGGGGAGAGACTGTAAACGTTGAGCAACAACAGACCCGCATATGTAGCTGCTTTCGGTGTGGGGGGGGGTTCCGATTTCATTTAAAGTTGTTTTTATTAAGTACAAAATTTATCTATTAAATATATGTTTTAAGCTTTAAACTAATGTAATTATAATACAGTTTTTTCTAAGTATTAATATACGGATGAAACTGGATTCTAGTGAGAGCACAGCACCCCACTACCCCCCCGAATCAAAAATATTTGGTTTGTTCCATTTGCTGCCTCAGAAGCAGGTTTCCCTGTTACATTCCTAGGCCAGTTTCAACAAAAAGTGGTTTTTGCTTGCTGTTTTTAACACGTCACCAAAACTGGTTTCTCCTTGTTGACTTTATTTATTTAAATTTTTTAAACAAAGCATATGAATAAGCTACAATACGGTTGACATTCATTTTATTTTATTTCCCCTTCTGAAACAAGAGTCTGCAGCTATGGCTCTATAGTCTTCCAATGAGGGTCATATGGTCGTAAGGGGTTAAAAAGGGATTTCTTAGGCCTGAGTTTTCCCACTAAACCACAGTTTGAGCCATTATCCACAAATGGAGAAAACATGGAACAGCGGTGAACCTTCCCACCACTGTTGATCTGCCAACCAAAATTGCTGCTACATCAAAAAATATATAGAGACTGGAAACAAATGGGAAACATGGGAAAGTTCCAAGACCAAATCCACAGGTGACCAAAAAGAACACACAGACATGTTTCACTTCCACTAGAAAGCATCCAGATGTCTTTGAAGTGTCTTTGACTGTGGTATAACCTTAAACAGGTTGTCTTTGTGACTGAATAAAAACACTTTTGCAGAAAAGAAAGGGGTTAAAACACACAGGAAAAAAAAAGACTGATTGCCAGTTATATATACTTGATGGCACCAGGTTTTAGGTTTAAGAACATTTACTTTTCCTATATTAAATCTAATTGACTTACATTCCAATGAATAGCTGAAAACGTCATTGTTGTACAGCATCTTTGTTTTTGATCAGGTTATCTTCATTTGATATTTGTTTAAAAGTTGATTTTACATAATAATGTTCCCTTTAACCTTTTAACACATTTCAGTGTGAAATTTTAAAAAAACAAAGACAGAAGTATTTTATTTTACTTTATTATTATTATTATTTTTATTTTTTTACAAAACTGTCTAGTTTTTTTTTTCTTAGCTATCTCTGGTAATTCCAAAATCTTATGGGACAAATATATTGATACAGGTGCATCTCACAAATGTAAAAAATAATCAAAAAGTTCATTTACTTCATATATTTAATTAAAAAGCTGAAATTGTTGATTATTTAGATTTATTACACACAGATTTATATATTTCCATTAGTTATATTTGTTAATTTATGTTATGATGGTTTACAACGTAAAAAACAGTTTATCAAAAATATTACACATTTACAAAAAGTAGTTTTAGTAGAAAAATGCTACGTTATTGACCAGAGAATTACAGGGAGGACTGCTGATTTGACAGTTGTCCAATAGGAAGTCATTGACTCCCTTCACAAGGAGAGCGCAAGTCATAAAAGGTCATTGCTAAAGTTGCTGGCTGCTCACAGAGGACTCAGAATGAAATTAGTTTGTATGACTGCCTAAAGACCCTGACTGTAGATCTAACTAGATAATTTGAAGTGAAGTCATGATCATGTGTCTTACCAGCAACACGTTCCCCTTTAAGCCTCTGAAGAAACTCAGTCAAGATGAATAGTTGTTTACTTTCTACAGCAGATAAATACAGTTGAAGCTGCTCTGTCAAAAAGCAAGTCCTTCTGCCCTGAAGCCCTTCACCATGCTGTTTAAATACTCAGGAAACTCCTCCTCTCTTTGACCTCTACAAACACATGCAAAAGAAAAATATATCATTACTTACATTTCACTTTTAGCCATAGGTGAAAGTAAGTCCATCCTTGATTCGTACTTTACTTATGATGACATTCTAGAAAAGTAATCTTTAGTCTTAAATTAGAGGGACATTTATAAAGATGATTACCTCATGCATGTCATACCAATGAATCATTGGGTGTTTAGCATTTTTCATGCCCTCCCTTTGTATTTTGGTAAATCAATATCAGTGCAGTGAGTTTTGTTTGGGTTATCTGAGATCATGTTGGCTTAATTTTATAGTAAATAATAATAATAAAAAAAAAAAAAAAAGAGCATTATTTTAGACTGTTTTCCAGGAGATGCATGCTACTTTATTTAGGAGAGGTTAAGCTTTTGTTTTACCATTAATAAAAGTTGCACTTTACTTCCTGTGAGAGAGCCTCTATCTGAATCATTTAGAGAGACATGATTTTCAATTAAATTTGATCAGGTATAAGTGATATTTAATGTCCATCTGTATTTTGTGCCCCTTGGGTATTTTTATTCATTTATTTTTTGTCAAGGAATAGTAGTCTCAAAAGAGAGATATATAGAC
>NW_015116083.1:57383-60433 GCF_001443285.1 Poecilia latipinna
AACATTGATCCCTTTCCAGAATTTGTCCTCTCATCATTGTGAATTCTACTTTCCTTCAGTCTTTTTCCTGTTGTTGAATCAACACTGATCTTCTCAGTGCTTCATGGTTTCTCCAAAATAGTAAAGGTTGGTTTAAGTACATTTGAAACTCATAGATTTTTTTTTCTTCAACAATTGCTAGTGTGATGCATTTCAGTAAAAGTTTCTCATCTGTAAATTTTATTTTTTGAGAATATGTGACAGCGACTAAACAGGCCCAGGTGAGGCTACTGCTCATATTTATCTTTCAGTTTTCCCCAAAGTTTAAAGTTTTTTTTACACTGTACAACCACACTCGAAGAGTTGCTCCAACATGGTAAATTGTTTTGCTACCTTTAAAATTATCTACAGCTTTTGTCTCTGACTTATACGCTCTTTGTTTTTTTTTTCTTTTTTGTTTTTTTTGGCCCTAATGATTCTTTTACTCCATCCGTTATCTTACATGCTTAAGTGCACTAACAAAATATAGTTCACCTGTAGTTGTTAAGGTTCCATTACTAAAATGTATAAATGATCAATGTGAACCATCAGTCTTAAAATATTTAGTACGATTTCTATTTATTTAGATTTGATGTTTTGATGTGAGCACTTGGATTTCTATCGATTTATTTAATTATGCTCTATGTAAATATTTATCAAACTGAATGATCATTCAGGTTTTATATAGTTTTTTTTTTCNAAGCATTTGTGTGTGTGTCCCTGCGTAAGAGCGGGTAGAAACCTCTGAATGAAAACAACAGTTTAATTGTTTTACTGCAATATTTATGGTAGCACGACTAGTCAGTGCTGACTATGAGTTTGTAATTTCCTTCATCCGTTCCAAAAACAGTCACTTAAATTTTAAACTCTACAGATACTTTTCTGTAACACTTGCTAGTGTGATACATTTCAGTAAATGTTCCTCATTTATACATGTATTTCATAAGGATATGAGACAGGCAGTAAACAGGCCTACGTGAAGCTACTCAAATTTAACTTTTAGCTTTCTGCAGTTAAAGTGAAAGACAAACTCTAACATCGATCCCTTTCCAGAATATGTCCTCACATCATTGTGAATGCTACTTTGCTTCAGTCTTTTTTTTTTTCTGTTGTTGAATCAACACTGATCTTCTCAGTGCTTCATGGTTTCTCCAAAATAGTAAAGGTTGGTACATTTGAAACTCACAGATATTTTTTTTTTTTATGCAACACTTGCTAGTGTGACACATTTCAGTAAAAGTTCCTCATCTGTAACTGTATTTCTTAAGAATATGTGACAGCGACTAAACAGGCCCAGGTCAGGCTGCTGCTCATATTTATCTTTCAGTTTTCCCCAAAGTTTAAAGTTTTTTACACTGTACAACCACACTCCAAGAGTTGCTCCAACATGGTAAATTGTTTTGTTACCTTTAAAATTATCTACAGCTTTTGTTTCTGACTTATACGTTGTTTGCTTTTTTTTGGCCCTATTGATTATTTTACTCCACGCATTATCTTACATGCTTAAGTGCACTAACAAAATATAGTTTAGCTGTAGTTGTTAAGGTTCCATTACTAAAATGTATAAATGATGAATGTGAACCATCAGTCTTAAAATATTTAGTACGACTTCTATTTAGATTTGATGTTTTGAGGTGAGCACTTGGATTTCTATCGATTTATTGAATGATGCTCTATGTAAATATTTATCAAACTGAATGATCATTCAGGTTTTATATAGTTTTTTGCTTTTCTTTCAATGTTTGTTGCAGAAATTCAAATATATGCTGGCTATCGACCAACAATTCAATCACTGATCTTTGCTTTTTTCTCTCAAGTAGCCCCTCTCACGGAGACTTACTTACATCTTCTGACACCTGGCCCAACTTATAATAACATTAACCAAGTTTGCTGTTGGTACACTTACCTAAAGAATAAAACATGCGCTACACAACCGAGCTCCAAGAGTTGGTCACAACGTGGTAAATTGTTTTGTTACCTTTAAAATTATCTACAACTTTATTTTTTCCTTTGTCCTAATGATGTTACCAGTTCATTAATGTTCACTAACAGACAGTACACCTCTTGTAACTGATAAGTATATAAATGTGAAGCATCATTATGCGTTCAAGAAGATCACATCAGTCAGATTTCGTGAAATATGAAATTCAAAGGAATCAAAATTATAGTTCACAGAAAGGTATTGGATCCCTTTTAGGGAGCTTTGACTGTGAAAAGAATGAATGAAATATACTATGAAAAAATTCAATTTGCAGAATCCTGATAATAAAACTTCAATTGTGAACTGAATGATCAGATTGTATCTAGACACAAAAGAATCAACTGTTAATTAGTAATAATACTGTGGAAATGACCACCAAGATCTGAACAAAACAAGAAACTTGACTACCTCAAGAGATTTCACTCGTTGGAGAATGAACCGTCTGACTTTCTTTAGTCGACTAAATTTAATCTTACCAAATTTTTGCTGTAGAGCAAACAGGTACTGAGTTTGAAGCGTGGATCAGACTCCGGCCTTCCTTACTGTAAAATAAAACATTCTGCTTAATAAAAGAGTTCAAGTGAACATCACTTCATTCTCATCAACTTGTTGTTTGTTCTCATCTTAAACAAGTGGCAGGAACTTTTGGATTTAAAAAAGAAAAAAAGATGCTTTATAAGTTAATCTATTTAAGTTGTCTGCAACAACTAGAATAAAATAAAAAGTGAACTATTTGAAAGTAGTGAGGATTTTGGGTGGTAAATGTTTAACATTTTAACATACATAGACATTACTCCATTTCTACCGAAAGGTTTTGAACAGTACCACTATGTCAAGTAATGACACCATGTATCTTTAATCTGTGTAGTAAATACATGCTGCTGCTGCTGCTGTAAGCAGAAAGTAAAATAAATTTTGCATTGAATAACATTTTGGATGAGTTTAAGAATATTGTTTGTCAAAATCACACAAGGTAACTACACTTGTCTTTTACATGTTGCAGTAATTGAATCTTTTGGGGCAATTGGTTTGCATAAATTTAAGTAACTAC
>NW_015116084.1:0-15152 GCF_001443285.1 Poecilia latipinna
TAGTTTATTTTCTGCAGGTTGGTGAGGAGCAGAGACTGTGAGACGGCCGGCTCTCTGATGACCTTCTTCCTCGTTCTGGGTCTGGCTGTGGGAGCCTCGTTCTCATTCCTACTGGGAAATCTGGTTTAGACAAAGTCCACGTAGAAACCCAACATTGGATCAGGACTTTTATATTCCTCTTTGCTCATGTTTGCTTTATATGTACATATCGCTTTTTTTTTATGACTGTAACATTCTTGCATTATCACTTTTTTATACCATTTTTTATAAATGTTTAACTGTAAACATTTCTAGCATTAAAGTTTTGTATTTACCATACAAATAATTATTTACCATAATTGTTTGTGTGGTAAATACAAAACTTTAATACAAATAATTATTCGTATTTACCATAATTATTATGGTAGATAACAATTAGCATATTAATTATGATTTACCATAATAAATAATATTATTTATATTAATTGCATAATTACCATACATACCAACCTCACAATCGCCCCCTGCTGGTAACATGAGGTGACTGTAATTCGCAGCTAATAAAAAAAATAATTGTTTTCTAACAAAGAACAAAGAATCATTCTTCATTAATCTGTAGACTTTTTCCCCCCTACTTATTTATATTTTGATGCAATGAATTTATGTTTTATGGTTTTTAAAGGGATTTTTGTGTGAAGGGAATTTATTGTTTGAACATCTACATTTGTCTTTTACAAAGACCTTGTTGATGTTTTCTATGGTTTTTTGTAATGTAGTATACTTAATGTATATTTATGCACTCTGTTTTATGCAACTTATCCTTTTTCATTAAATAGTTTTTTACATGATCTGAAGTAGTTTTTGTCATTTTTAATCTTTTTGTATCAAAGTTTTTTGTGGGGTTTTTTTTGTACTTGCTCAATTAAAATATAAATATAAAATGGTAGCGTTAGAGTTTGTTGCTGAATATTAACATGTTATGGCGCTAATTGTGGTGAGCGCTGATTGTCCTGCTGGTTTGAGCATGAGTGGAGTAACGGCGCCATCTAGTGGTGGGATTTTCGACCCTTTTAGAATCCTGTTCCCTTTATAGTTGTGCTGCCATCGTTTGTAATTCTTAATTTGTTCATTATATTCAGGTAGTTTTCATATTGTTTTTATTTAGACGTAAGGAGTTAAAAAACTAATGATTATTTTAATAATTGAGAGATTAAATAAAACTGGTACTTATATATATATATATATATATACATATATATATATATATATATATATATATATATATATATTTTTTTTTATTTTTTATTTTTTTTTTTTTAAACAAGTTGAACAAGATGAAATAAAAAATGCTAAAAGATGAATTTTGGGTAGAACATAATTACAGAAAATGATTATTTTTTTTATCTTAAATGCAAAATGTGTATATTTTTTAGCACAATTTTTTGCTTAATTACTTTTCTGACTTTGTTGTTAAAGAAAAAGAAAGTAAGAGCAAATATCCTTCCATTTGCACAGCATCCAGAACCAGAGAGAACAACTGTCCGAACGTGCAAAGTGTAAGCCGCCAAAAACAACCAACTAAACAGAGCAACTCCACCATGTTGCCAAAACGAGCAACACAGTTCTAGGATCAGGTTTAGTTGCGTCACCGTTGCATCTGAGCAGCACTTTGCCTCCACTGACCGTGTTTCCTCTCCCAGAGGCTCGGCCCTTTCCTTTAGCCAGGCTTCCTCCCATTCTTCCACTCTGTGGAAAATAAAAAGAGAAAATTCAGAGAGCGCTTCTGACTTTCACTAAATCACACCAAGTGAAGCCTTTCTACCACAATTAGGAGAGAATTTCCTTTATTCTGTTTCCCGCCCGGCTGCACAGTTGGTGAGTACTTCTGGGACTTAAATCCCGCTTGTTTTTAAAGAAGCTCTTATCAGATTTCTTAATATTCCTGCTGACATGATTACTAAATATATTACTTTCCATTGAAATGACAGCAGATTGCTGAGTTTAGTGTGCAGATCCAAGTTGTTACTGTTTCCTCTGTTTTTCACACAAACCCCTCTGAACGTTTAGTAAAGTTTTAAGGTGAGTTTAGTTCAGTGTCAAGTACTGAGAAAATGATTTATTGCTTGCATTTTTTGACTAAATAAATCTTAAACCCTGACTGAAGATTAACTGTAGATGAATTATAGTCTGTAAGTGTTGTTTTAAAACCCTTTTTTCTGCAATAGTGAAACTCACATGTTATTTTTTATTTGTTTTGGTCTTCATGAAACCAGATATTTGCATTTCTCACTGTTTGAAGTTGAAAATGGCCAAACTTTTCTTGTTTTAGCTTAGTTAGAATTACCAAAATTATCTTTACTTGCTAAATGCCAGAAGCTTAGCAAGAATATTTTCTAGAGATTTTTTTTTGTTGTTGTTGCTACTTTTCTCAAATTCAAAAATGTACATTTGGTCAGAATGAGGGATAACTGTCTTTCAGAATATATGATTTGAATCAAATCTTTTCCCACAAATTTCTCACCTTTGACAATTCTAAGCTAAAACAAGAAAAGTTTGGTCGGATTTAACTTCAGACAGTGAGAAAAATGTGTTTGTGTCTAGTTTTACCTTTACAAATGTTAATAAACAACTGAAGACTCACATAGATGTCACATTGATTCTTATCCCAAGAACTGGTGTCAGACTGCTGCATCCTTCGTGCACAAAGGAGCGTTATCGCAGGTCCTTCCCCCCACCTGCAACTTTATATCAGAAAAACAGAAAAAACACTCGGATTGCATCTTTAAAAGCTCAAAATGGGCATAAGATTCATGTCCATGATTATACTTTTAATCAAAGGTTTGAGTTTTGTTTTTATGCGCTGCCTGTGGATTATTCACAGCCTCTTTTTTATGAATCTGAGAAACAAATGAAGTTGTGAAACTTCCTTAGCGGGAGCCTGAGGAGGAGTTAGCGCCTGACAATGAGCGCATTTCTTAATGACCTGGCAGAGAAAGGCATGTGGGCGCAGCTGATGATCAGAGCTGCGCTGTGTGTGCTGGAGGGTAATCGGGCAGCTTGAAGCTTTCCGTCAGTGTTGATTCAGACCTAAGCGACGTCACAGCCAGTCAAACTGAAGCTGCAGCTTATTGCTCTGCTGTTTGCTTCCTGCAGATGAAAAATGGCTGAATCACACAGGGTGACAGCGCAGGGCAGGAAGGTAAGTTTGCACACCTGACAACAAGCAAGTAGGAGTTAACAATTAACCAGAGCATTAAATAAGTTTCTAAAAAAAAACTTTCTTCAGTTTTGTGAATGTAGCTGGAGTTCTCTGGTGGCAGGTAATGTTTGAACTTTTTACTTGTTTGAGTTTTCTAAAGCGATGGGAACCTGCTTTTGTTCCCAGTCGCATCAAGTCATCAAGAATATGCAAAAGATCCTTTTGAAAACTATCAAAATAAAAGCTTCGTTTTAACTTTGCAGGTTAGAAAAGCGCATTTTAAACCACTAACATAAAAAATAACGATCTATTATTAATTTATCTGCATATTTATACTCCCTCCTCTTTTTATTTATTTTTTATTTTATTTTTTCTAGATGAATTTAATGCCCTCTTTATTTATTTGAATGTAAATTTTCCGTTTCATATTTTCATAAGCTCAATAAATATATTGGAGAAAAAATAACGGTCTAGTTAAAGACAATTGTGTCTCACAAGATTTGAAAGCGGTCATATTAATTTCATGACATTTCATGTTGAGAAAAGAGTCCTGGATTCTCCAAATTGTTGAAATTAAAGAGATATCCTTGTCAATGAATATTAAAAACACTCACTGATTAAAACAAAACAACAACAAAAAAACACCCAGAAGGATTTTTGTAATTTTTTACACTAGTCGTATGATTCCCAAAGAGAACAGGCATCGGAGGACACCAGCTGTTTGCACAGTGAATGTACTGCAGCAGGCAGTTGCTGAAGCACCTGACAGTCGCAACAACAAAGTGATCGGATTATAACTTCATAATTCAGTCGAGAAAATTCCACCACTTTCACACAAACACAAAATGCGACCGGGATCAAACTCCTTCAAGGCTCGTAATGCGGTGAAATGAGGAATCTGACTGTTGGATGGTCCTGCAACTGCCTGAGAATCACTTTACCTGCCACTACACCGTGTATGTCCTCTAAACAGCTCTGTGCAAACCTAATTATTTAATACTGTTTGCTGGTTCTACATTAACATCCATATCCAGAGGAGGGTAGAGTATCCGGAAATATTACTCAAGTAAGAGTAGCACTACTTTGACATATTTTACTCAAGTAAAAAGTAGGAATACTCAAGTAAGAATAAAAAAAGTATTTTGTAAAAAGTCTACTCAAGTTCTGACTAATTAATCAAATTACCAGTCATTTAATATTTAAAAAACTATAAAGTTATGTGGAAATTTTGTTATTTTATAGATCAAAATTACAATAATTCATATCAAAAATGTCATTACAAAACAAAAAAAAATCAGGCAAAATATTTTTTTTCCCAAATTAATTTCTTTCAATAAAAATACTGATGAAACTAACAAAAACTCAGGTGTGTGTCTGGTGAATGTTTGGCTAAAACATGTTTGTTTTGCACTCAGTAGAAAATCCAGAAGCTTTACTAAAGTAAGAGTAGAGATTAGTGGTGCACGATATATCGGCACTAGTATCGGTATCGGCAGATTATTTTTTTAACATATTGGGATCGGTTTGGTAGATAAAACCAGGCCGATATTAACAAACAATATTTGTTTTTGTTTCCAAAGGTGTTGAAACGGTAGAGAAATATATTGGTTATCATACATAACAGCTGTATTAAAATTGGATATCAATAACAGCCTAATTTTTCATATTAGTGCATCCCTAGTAGCGATACTTCATAGTAAAATTACTCAAATAAAAGTAAAAAGGACAGTGTAGGAAAAATACTCCAAGTATTTTTTTTCTATAATGTTACTCAAGTAAATGTAACTTGTTCTTGCCCAACTCTGTTCATATTCTCAGTGTTTTGTTTTGTTGTTTTACATTTTTCCTCAGATGTAACAGACAAAATCTCCACTGAAGACTGAAGATCTTTAAATACGTTACAAAATACTTTTTAAATGTATTTCCTCTTGTTGCCAAAGCTGAAAATGTAGATTAGATCCTAAATAAAAGCATCCATCCTTTTCACTTTAAAATAAATGTCTAACAAAGTTGACGCCTGAAAGCTTTTATTTTGAATTCTAAGCGTATGTAATCAAACTTCCCGCTTCTCTGCAGTTCGGCACATGGCAGTCACAGGACCGGGCTTGTTACATCACTTTGTGAACTTAGTACCCAGTACGCAAAAACAGATTAAACAGATTAAAATGTTTTCTCCACACATAGAAACATATTTGCAATTAAGTACAACAGTTAAAAAATAGACTATATTTGGTCTCCTTACAAAAAAAGAGTCCAAAAAAGTTATGATGCATTTTTACATTTTCTTTCAGAAATGGAGTTTACCACAGAGACCCGAGACGGATCAGAACAAATTGGCATCTCGATGTCCGGATGGAGAAGCTGAAAGAAAACTGGTAAAAAAAAAAAATAAAAAAAAATGATGAAAGCAACACATGTAAACCCAGGAGACAAATAAAATTATAAAAATTAATTTCTTCATAAAAAGTAATGTTCTGAAAGAATATTTCATTGTAGATTTTTTTCCTTTCATAATACATCAGTTTACGCTGCAAAAACACAAAATCGTCCCAAGTATTTTTGGTTTAATTTCTAGTGTAAATTTCTTAGTACACTTTAAATATGACAAACTAACTTAAAAATAACTTTTTAGCAAGATATAGAGACTTGTTTTAAGTAAATAATTTCTTATTATTGACAAAAAAGTGCTTGTTCCAGTGGCAGATAAATTAACTTGTAACAAGGGAACATGTCCTATCATAAGTGAAATAATCTGCCAATAAAACAAGTACATTTCTATCAATAATAAAGAATTATTTACTTAAAATAAGGCTCTGTATCTTACTGTAAAGTTACTTGTAAGTTTGTTTTGCCTTATTTCAAGTGTGCTAAGATATTTGTATTAGAAATTTGAAGAAAAAAAAACCTTGGTAAGATCTTGTTTTTGCAGTGTAAACTGTGGGAGCATTAATGATTGTTTCCTTCTTGGCATTGTTTTAACACACTTAAATATCACCTGGTCAACAAAATGTGAAAACCTCCGCTTCTTTTAAACCGATTATTAATTGTTGATGAGTAATACAGTGTGTTTGTTATCAACTTAGTACATTATAGTGCATGTTAGAGGTGATATGGACTTAACGTTTAATCACAATATTTGTTCAGAACTGTTTGGGTAACGATAAATCAGAACTGTTTTCTCTCTCTTCTAGGAGCACAGCAATCACAGACCCACAAATACAAAGACTGCTTTTGAAAATCATTCCCATTTATCTTTAGGACACCAAAACTTATTCACAAAAGAAGTGTGACTTTTATCACTAAACTCCACACAGTAATGGCATTTAGTCACATTTTCACATTTATTTAATGATGGAGGTCAGTAAAAACAGCAACTCCAACACTACGGAAAGTTTTGAGGAGTTTTAAACATCATTAGTTGGAAGTCATTGTGACTATTATAAATTATAAATGATACATTAAATACCCATCTGTATAGCAGAGCTTGTCTTTTGAACCATCTAACATTTTATTTACCTAGTCCTGATAGTTTTTTAATGTGAGATTCTGATGATATTGTGAAAAATTTGCTGTTTTATCAAAAGCTAAGATGAATTAAAGATAAATCTGTAAATGTGTTTTTTCTGCTGGTCTCTTTGATAAAATCAGCTTGAATTTAATTTATTTAATTTCCGGTTCAAATCTCTCTTAAAGACATTTGAAACACACCAGCACGTTTCATTGAAACATGATTTTAAAAATTATTAAAACGATTACATTGTTAATTCATTTAATTTCCCTTTAGGATTGATAAATTATTGCTGATTTAACACCTTGAAGTCCCATGCCCAGTCCAAAGAGATGCACAACGTAAATTGTCTCTCTGTTGCCATGGAAACATTTTGTGTTTCCAGGAAGTTCCTTTCAGAGGTCAAATCTCCGGCGGGCTGCAGCCAGGGAAGAAGGTGATCGTGGTTGGGCTGGTGGATCCGAGTCCAGATCGGTAAAAATCTGGTTATTTAAACCTTATCTTGTTTGTTATTAACTAGTTTTCTTTTAGATGCTTTTAATGTGTAGTACTTTTTGTTTAATTGGTAGTAGAGGTGTAAAAAGCCTCTCTGTGAAGGAAAAGTTTAAAACAGACCAAACTTTCTTGTCGCACTGTAAAACATTTGAAGGTGGTTTAACTTGAAAACAAAAGTCCACTGCTGCTTTGAAATGTAATTTAAGTCAACAAGAAAATTGTTTTGGTTTTAACTCAGAAATTAAAGTTCATGAAGTTGATTTAACAAGAGACAAGTTGTCTAAACATTGTTTTTTTAAGTTCATTAATGTTGAATTGTGAGTTTTAACTTAATGCTGCAATTTAAACCAAATAATTATTTGACAATATGCAAGAAAAAAAGACATCAGTAAAAGTTTTACATGTTTTCTACTGTATTATTGCCACTGGGATTGTATATCCTGTCTGCTTAATGGCCGCCATACTTCTTCTTCTCTCCAGGTTCTACGTCGCTCTGACTTGCGGCCGCGGGTCCAGGGAGCCGCCACCCAACGTGGCGCTGGAGCTCTGCGTCCGGTTTAAAGACCGACAGGTCCTGCGGAGAGCCTGCGTTTCGGGATCCTGGGGCGAAGTGGAGAGAGCGGTTCCTTTTTTCCCTTTTATCAAGGATCAGCCCTTCAAGGTACCAGAATCTCTGCAGAAACCTGACGCTGTCTTTTGCAGTACTTGTGGCGGACATTTTGTAACTTTCATAAAATGTTTTTTACATATTTGTTCAATCTGTCACCATGTTGTAACATGAGACAGATAATCTGTGAAAAAAATTGATCTTCAATGCCTTCCCCCAGTGCTAACTAGAAACAACCAATCAGAGCTAGGAGAAGGAGGGTCTTAGTGCTGTCAATCATCTTTGTGTATGTGCTGCTCACATCCTTCTCCTTTCTCTGGTTCACCACAACGGAGCATGTGATGAATGCTCAGGCTAGTTAGCTTGGCCACCAATGATGGCAGATAAATGGTTTTTCTGGAATGCACATTGAGCAGCATGCACACGAGGGTGATTGACAGCACAAAGTCACTCTTTCTGGCCCTGATTGGTTGTTTTTGAGTGGGAACAGTGCAGTGTTCCTCTGAAATCAATTTTTCCACAGATTATCTGTTTCATATTGATCTGTCACAACTTGGTGACGGCTTCAACAAATATGCAAAAACATATTTTGTAAAAGTTAAATGACGTTAAAATATTGTAACGATAAAAAGACAACATGAAGCCCAGAATCCCACTGGAATAAATAGTGAATTTAGAGAAACGAGTTATTTAATGCAGATATAAAATGCCTGAAGTGAAGCTGATGAGCTGCTTATTATTATTTTTTGTCTGAATTATTTCTATAAATTGTATATTTAAAATCATCATATTAGCAGGTGGCAGTTTTTCCTGAGTTTAAACGATTAATCAGATGAATCACTTATTGAAATAATTGTCAACTGATTTAGTGACTGATTATTTGGTAACTGCAGCATACAGACTCAAAAAAACAAGCAAAGATATCTGGAGCTGTTTTGAGTGGATTGTAGGTGCTGTGTTCATAGGGAACTGAACTGAACCTGTTGTTCCGTCTGCAGATTGAGATCCACTGTGAACACGGCAGATTTCGGGTGATTGTGGACGGACAGCAGCTGTTCAGCTTTCAGCACAGAGTTCTGCCGCTCAGCCACGTCGACACTCTGTGGATCAAAGGCAGCTTAAAAATCACAAAACTTGCCTAAAACTAAAGACTTTTAGACTTTTACACTTCAGAAGATCGCAGACGTTTATATTTATTCAGAAATGCTTTTATATGTGTTTAAAGTTGTTTTACTTTTGGGATGCTTAGTTGATGTAGTTTTTTTGTTTTTACTCACTTCAATCCTATTTTTATTTGGAAAATAATAAAAATAATAATTAGCTCATGTTTTCTCTCAAAATTACAGTTTCATTGATTTTTTAAATTATTTTACGTTCAACTTTGGCTACAAACATTATTATTTTATGTTTTATTCAATCATAGTTCATGAACACTACGTACTTTCTGACTTTACAAATTAAACTGAAACTTGACTGTTAATATGAAGACATTGTTGGGTTTACTACCTCAGTCCAGCTATCCACTACTAAATTAGATTTCTTTACTTTTAAATGTAAGCTCTTTGTTTTATTTCATGCAATTGCACTATAAAGTTAGTTTTGATGTTGCATTATAGGAGACTCAGGTGAAAATGGTCATTCTTTGCACAAATTTCAATGTGTGTCATGTCTTTTTTTGTTTTGTAAAATAAATAAATGATTAAATGTCTGTTTCTGAGTGGATAAAATACTGTTATTATAACATATTCTGTTTATGTTTTTAAACAATAATTAAACTTTCCATGTAATGTACACTGAAACAATATGTTCTGCTTCAATACTTACTTCATCGGTCTTCAGTAACTTTTGATGGTGTTCTGAGCTGCTAGGTCTCTTTTTTGGACATGCGACAAACTGTAGAAAACAGAAAATTAAATGTTGAATTGAATAATATACGTCCTTTAAATATGCTCAAAATGTAAATATTTTTTATTTTTTTCTGTTTTTCAAGGTGGTGCAGTTTGCAGCAGAGTCTTTTATATTTTCATCCTGATGAAACATTTTCAGGGTTTTGCAGACTGCATGTCTTTGTGATGTAAAGCACACAACAGGAAATGTGCAACAGAGAAACTGGTGCGTAATTACGACGGCATGTTAAGCTGTTGTAGATAGAAATAAAAAAGATGCACTTTTTTTGCCAAAACCTTTTGATTAATTAAAAAATTTATCTCAGAATTTCACAGTTCTTTGGTGGAAATTTGCTCCTTTTTTTTCTATCTACAATGACCCAAATGCGGCGTCTGAGCGGAACAGAAATGTTAACATGAAATCAGTTTCTGATCAACTGGAAATACCCAGTACACCGGTTTGGCCAGCAGGCGGCAGTAGACAGATTTCGCACTTTTAAATTGATATTTAAACTAATGTTCCGGAGATGGCGTCACAACTTTAACCCAATGAAATCTCAAGACAGAGTCATAAATAAAATCTATAATAATTTTTATATATTTGTTTTCTCTTTCTCTTCTCATCAACTTATTCTGTTGTGTTATTGTTTTTGTACAGAACTATGGTGAACTTTTAAACCTGTTTTTAAAAGTGCTTTATAAATAAATTTGACAAATTTGACATTATTTAAAGTGTACGAAGATATTTGGAATAGAAACTAGATAAAATCTTGGTAAGTTTTTGTGTTTTTGAGCTTTGCTGCTCTGTCAATATATTAAGCAATGAAATATTGTTGTTTTATGTTCTGTTCCTCAAAAAAAAAGCATAGGGAGTATCCCTGGTTATTTAATAATTTAATTGTAGTATATGTGTAGATTTGCCTTTTTCAACACCCCAAAAAAGAAAAACAATAATTACACAAGTATTAACAAAAACATGCAGTCTGTGAAGTATTGTCATCTAAAATGTCTGTGATTGGGGTGAAGAAGACGCCCTGCAGCCTCGTCTTCTTCAGTTTCATGGAGATGCTCCTCTATTATCACCTCCTGTCTTCCTCTCATCCATAATACATCGCAGTCACAGTTCACCGACCTGCTTTACACTCCCATCAGCCCTGCCTGCATCAGCACACTGTGTGTGTGTGTGTGTGTGTGTGTGTGTGTGGGATCATACTTTTATTACTTGCTCCACAAGAGTGTGGGTTTGTTTACACAGGCACAGTTTAGGGGGTCATCTTCCTCTCAGAGGACACTGAGGTGCGTTCACTGTTCAGTGGGAAAAGCTGGTTAAGCTTCAGGGGAGCGGATTGGTAAACTGATGTCAATGAACATTTGCTTTAATGAAACACCAGAGTCGGATCAATGTGACGCACTTCCATCTCAGGATACAGAAACATGCCGCTAAGCATTCTGGGAAATAGTTCCCACTCCTGTCTTTTTCTTCTTTCAGTTTTTTAAGTGCTAACCTAAAAACTCTAGTTTATTCAACTCCTGGAGGTTTGACAAAATTAATAAAAAGTTAACACAACTTACTGCTGTAAGTTTATCTTTCACAAACTCACATTTAGGTACAAAATCTAAAACTTGATAAATTTATTTGACTTAAAGAATAGAAAGTAGTAGACATAATTAAATACAGCTCAAATGTTTTACAGTGTAGGACCGTTTTAGGTGGGTACCTATGCATGTAAAAACCTGTTATATATCATCAGTCATGTATTAGCAGTAGTTTTGGGATGGGTATTCGTTAAGTCTTGCAGGTCAAACCACCTCCATTATTTTACCCAGTGAAAATAACCTGAGCTCTGAGCAGGTGGAGACCAACGTTGACAGGATTTTATTTACTAAACAGAGAAAATCAGAGCAATTTGAGCAACAAAAACTGGACTTGTCCCTGTGAGTGTTAAAGCAGTCCATTAAGAACCTGCTAACTGTTCCCTACCAACACCTTTTGCAGTGTTAAGCAGGGTGTGACCTCTCCGCACCTCAAGGTTTCGCCTGAGATCTTAACTAATGAAATATTCAAATGTCAACACATCTTGTCTCATTTTGTGTCTCTTCTGCAGTTGTTTTGTGAAGGAAGCAGAAAAAGTTTTAGCATGCTGATGCATTTATGTCAGCTCTGTGAAAGTAATGTGTATAAAAAAAGCTATAAATAAATAAATAAAACATTAAAGTATGAAACAGGAGAGAAAAAAACAAGTCTCAAAATAAAACAGTTTTATTTTAAATGAGCTCCATAATTTTAAGTTACAAAAAATCTACAAAAAAAAAAAACAAAAACCCAAGTCACCATACTATATTATAATATACACCAGATTCACATAATTTTAAAGGTTATATTGAAAAGTGCTATAACAGTATACATATAAAAAATACAAAAAAAATAAAATTCAGCACTTTATTACCTTGAAAAATCCTCGAATTATCATGTTTTAATTAGAGAAAATGAGTGAAAAGGTAAATATATAAATTTTGAATTGACATGTTAGGCAGTAAAAAGCACTATCTGGTAACAAACCTTATATTTAACATACTTATGAGGTAAAAGTTATTAAGCAAGCTAATGTACTCATATTTCTAGACTGTATTAAAAAAAAGTCTCATAATTCAATCATAGTAAAACTTTAACCTGACTATTAGGGAACTTTTACCAAAAGTTTAAAATATTTTGTAAATTGTTCTGAAGTAAACATTTTAACAAATTGGGTTACAGTAATGGTCACATCTGTTTAAATGAGTCGGTTTATGTTCATAAAGTAATTGTGTGGAACCAGCTGGGTGCTTGTTCATCTCCAAGCTGAGAAGCTGCAATAAACCAGATGCAGCTTCAAGGTTTCCACACAGAAACTGTAAACTGGTGGCCTCCATCACTCCCAGCGTCCCCATCATCCAGCAGGCCACAGTTTCATGTTCAGCGATAAAAAGTCAGTTCTGTCCTTTCACTTCTCGTGAGGTCGCGTCAGGAGTTTAGAAAGATTTCCATCGAATAGCCGACAGTATCGTGTGGACGAAGTAGAGCAGAGTTGTCACATACGAGAAAACCTGAAAAGAAGAAAAATAGTTCAGACAGCTCAGATTTAGTATCATCTGTAGTAAAAATATCATCGTGATGTTTTGTAGATGTTAAGCTAATTACATCGTTTCAAACAACATAAACATTCATGTAGGTGGATTGATAAAGTGTAAATCTTTTTAGCTTGTTAGTTTCCTTCAAATGGACGGATTTATTTACTTTCCACCAAGATCACTGTTGTTTATCTACAACATGTAGAGAAACTGTTTCCAGTAACAACTTAGCAGAACTTCAAAAGATCCACGCTAATCCTTTAAGCTAATGTTTATCTAGTAGATTACTGCTTCTGTGTCATCATCCAAATGCTGAAAGATTTTAAAATATAAACATCTTAGAAATGTTTATACTTTTAAAATTTAATTTTTAAAAATATATTTCACATTTTAAATTAAAATATTTAAATATTTTTCACAAATTTTCATTTTAAACAAAATGTCATTTCTAGAAAATTTTAAAAATAATTTCAGTTTTTTAAAAAAAAATCTAAATTTTTCATTTCTAGAAAATTAAAAATAAATTTTTTAAATTGTACATTTTCTGCCATGAATTACGCACTTCATTTAGCTAGCTTGTCAGCTAGCTAACAACATGAACACATAAAATAAAAGGTGAACAAGCAGGCTATGCTCCAGAATAAGTTTTTTGTATAACAGATTTTCTTTGGTCAACATTCATTCATTTTCCAAGTTAAGTTTTCCAGAAATAGTTTAATTTCGCTGATGCACCACAATGTCCTCCATAAATACAGGGTACTTACAACCGCAGAGATATCCAGCTTGTAGTCTTTAGTGAAGGGATCGGATTTGAAGTCCATGGTCACTTTAGCCAGAGCAACTGAGGCGCTGAGGTAGAAGACGACGGCAATGAGGTGATAGATAAAGTCCTGATGGAGGAAGATGGAAGAGAAGAGCACAGAATGAGAGAAATGCTTGTTATAGAAAATCAAATAAACATAAAATGTGATTATATGTTTACATTTGAGAAAGTTCATAATAAAAAAATTGAATTTATTTTTCTGTTCAAGAATCCAGATCAGCAGTTTTTAACACTTCAGACCAGCAACAGCAACACTAAGTTCAGAGTTAACCATAAATCCTCTTATGTCACCAATCTGAGGCTTTGTTTGATCTTCAGCAAGTCTGGACTTGGAGAGAAGTTTGATGTCACACCTGATTTAACGCGTTCCAGTTCACATGGTCTGACAATTCAGGATTTCAACACGGCAACGCCCAAGTAGACACTGTTCATCATCATATCGTCATAGAATACTACTGTTGATGCGAGAAGCGGCCATGTTGAAACACAATGTCGGAGTGAATATTCGACTTCCCACTGAGAAAATCCAGAAGATTTTTACAACTGGGAAGTTTCCAGATGCACACTGAACGCACCATAGACGCCTAAATGCCCTGCTGCTGAGTCATCAGGTGATTTATTGTTTGTTTTAACAAACAGTTGAACGGGTGTGCAGCATAAAGTGGCCGTTAAGTGAATGTCCTGGATTTAGACGCTGCAAAAACACAAAATCTCACCAAATATTTTTATCTGGGTTCTGCTGCAAATCTAGTAGAAATAAGACAAAACTAATTTATGAGTAACTTTACAGCAAGATATATGAGCTTGTTGTAAGGAAACAATTCTTAAATATTGATGAAAAAGTTGGCAGATTATTTTTCTTATAACAAGACATTTATCTTCAGTTAAAAGTGAAATAATCTACTATTTTTTCATCTATATTAAAAAACTATTGGCTTAAAACAAGCTGATGTATCTTGCTGAAGTTACTTGTTTAGTTTTATTTAGAGCATACTGAGGTATTTTTACTAAAATCTAGACACAAAACACTTGATAAGATTTTGTGTTTTTATGTTGAATGCAACATAAATTTTTTTAAGCTAAAGTTTCCTTTAAATTTAAACAGATGTTGGAATACTTTTATAAAATAAAACTGTTTTTAGTGTAATTTAGTACTAGAAACATCTCCAAAACATCTAGCAGCTTTTGCTGATGACTTCTCAAAAAGTAAGAATTATATTTGTACAGGTCACTGAAACAAGAGTTGTTGTTTTTTCTGCCAGTGATAACTTACTGCAGCTGCCCAGCCACTGGAGTTGCCGTGGGAACCGCAGGCGAACACCACCAACCAGATGAAGGTCATGACGAAGCAGAAGACTGAGACAAACATGACCCAGCCCTGAGGGTTGTGCGGTACCACGTACGTGCACGCCACCAGGATCCACACCAGGCCTCCGAAGATCTGCAGGCACACCGGAGAGACGTCAGACAACAATAAACACAACACTGAACACAACACTGAACACAACACTGAATGCAATGTTGAACGCAACGCTGAACGCAACACT
>NW_015116084.1:18189-18888 GCF_001443285.1 Poecilia latipinna
AACGCAACGCTGAACACAACACTGAACGCTGAACACAACACTGAACGCAACACTGAACACAACGCTGAACACAACACTGAACGCAACACTGAACGCAACGCTGAACACAACACTGAACGCTGAACACAACACTGAACGCAACACTGAACACAACACTGAACACAACACTGAACACAACACTGAATGCAACGCTGAACGCAACACTGAACGCTGAACGCAACACTAAACACAACACTGAACACAACACTGAACACAACACTGAATGCAATGTTGAACGCAACGCTGAACGCAACACTGAACACAACACTGAACACAACACTGAATGCAACGCTGAACGCAACACTGAACGCAACGCTGAACGCAACACTGAACGCTGAACACAACACTGAACACAACACTGAACACAACACTGAACGCAACACTGAACGCAACACTGAACGCAACACTGAACACAACACTGAACACAACACTGAATGCAATGTTGAACGCAACGCTGAACGCAACACTGAACACAACACTGAACACAACACTGAATGCAACGCTGAACGCAACACTGAACGCAACGCTGAATGCAACACTGAACGCTGAACGCAACACTGAACACAACACTGAACGCTGAACACAACACTGAACGCAACGCTGAACACAACGCTGAACGCAACACTGAACGCTGAACACAACACTGAACGCAACGCTGAA
>NW_015116084.1:21900-29116 GCF_001443285.1 Poecilia latipinna
CTGAACGCAACACTGAACGCTGAACACAACGCTGAACGCAACACTGAACACAACACTGAACGCAACGCTGAACACAACGCTGAACGCAACACTGAACGCTGAACACAACACTGAACGCAACACTGAACACAACACTGAACGCAACGCTGAACACAACGCTGAACACAACACTGAACGCTGAACACAACACTGAACGCAACACTGAACACAACGCTGAACACAACACTGAACGCAACGCTGCTTCATTTCCTCATTCCTGGGTTGTTGTTGTAAAAGATGGAATGTTGTCTGACTAATGGACGCAAACCGCAGAGGGCCAAAGAAAGTTCCCCTTTAACAGGGAAAGCATTGTTAGAAACGCTGTCTTGTTCTCAAAGGTATTTACCCACTCAGTTGGTGGTGATTACAATGCAAAACAGAAAACCTCACCAAGTATTTTTGTCTAGTTTCTGTCGCAAACATCGTAGTACACTCAAAACTAGACAAAACTGACCTATCAGTAGCTTTTCAGCAAGATGTACAGGCTTATTTTGAGTGAATAATCCCTTAGTATTGATGAAAAAGTTCTAGATCCACAGACAGATTTCTTCTCTTATAACATGGGAAAAATGTTTTGTTATAAGAAAAATAATCTGCCAATGGAACAAGAACTTTTTCATCAATATTAAGAAATTATTGACATAAAACAACCTCCAGTTTCTTGCTGAAAAATTACTTGTAAGTTAATTTTTTTTCTTATTGCAAGTGATCTAAGATATTTGTGACAGAAACTAGACAAAAATTCTTGGTATGATTTTGTGTTTTTGCAGTGTACTCAGTGAACTCTGACAAAAATTTAAAGCACGCACTGCAAAAACACAAAATCATACCAAGAATTTTTGGTTTAGTTTCTAGTTCACTTGAAATAAGGCAAAACTAACTTATAAATAACTTTTCACATGATATATCTGCTTGTTTAAAGTAAATAATTCCTTAATATTGACAAAAAATATTTTAGTTTCATTGGCAGATTATTTCACTTGTAACAAGAATTTTTCCCATGTTTTTAGTGAAATAATCTGTCAGTGGAACCAGAACTTTTTCATGAACATTAAGGAATTATTGACTTAAAATAAGCAGATATATCTTGTGAAAAGTTACTTGTGAGTTTTGTCTTATTTCAAGCGTAGTGAGATATTTGTACTAGAGAAACTAAACCAAAAATACTTGGTAATATTTTGTGTTTTTGCAGTGTGGTGCTTTTTTTTAAATATATATGTTCCGCTCATATTGTGAAGCTAATCAATGTGTGATTCTTTTGGGCCTGCAGGGAGGAGAATGAATGTCTTTCTCTGAAAACGATGAACATAAACGACGGCGCTCTGCTACGTTCAGCCTCTGTTTAAGGATGCACAGCTTGAGTTTCCTTCATTTTGTCCATCCTGCATGTCCAGCTCGCTCCACAGCAGGGAGCCGGGTGCCTCTGCCTTCGTTTATTCAACACCACTAATGATTGACGGGCTGCATTATTCATGGCGCCGACCCTCCTAACCTGCTGCCTTTACAGTCCAATTCCACCTGCATGTTTGCTCTTTTTCTCTGTGGGTCATTTTGAGTTCAGACTCCAGTTAAACATAAAGGCGTCAGCAGCATTCCACAAACTTACTTCCTTCTTACTAAAGTTAGAAGAGCTGGGTGGAAACTTTTGTGGATTTTTGACGTCTCTCTTCTAACAGGGTTAATTGAGGAATTAAATCTCCTGTAACTGTTTTTGACCTCTAACCCTTGATTTGATTAGCTCACTAATTTTCCTTCTTACATTTACGTTTACCTTCACTGTAAAACGTTTGAGCTGCATTTATTTGTGTCTACGATCCTTTACTCTTTAAGTCAAATAAATTTAGCCAGTTTTAGATTTTGAACCTAAATGTGAGTTTGTAAAAGATAAACTTACAGCAGTAAGTTGTGTTATTTTTTATTAATTTTGTCAAACCTCCAAGAGTTGAATAAACTAGAGTTTTTAGGTTAGCACTTAAAAAACTGGAAGGAGAAAAAGACAGGAGTGGGAACTATTTCCCAGAATGCTTAGCGGCATGTTTCTGTATCCTGAGATGGAAGTGCGTCACATTGATCCGACTCTGGTGTTTTATTAAGGAAAATGTTTGTTTTAAAGCCTGAGGATAAAGTCCTGTTCACACTAAATGTTTCTGAGCTGAATTCATTGTGAAGTTTAATAAAATTCATCATCAGATCATAAATTTTGTTCATGCAATTTGAAACAAGAATTTAAATGATTCTAAAGTAAAATAAGTTGTTATTTTATGAGTAAAATAATAGAGAAATGTGGCTTTTAATTTTTTTCCCTTGCATATTGTGAAATAATGATTTGGTTTAAATTACAGCATTAAGTTAAAACTCACAATTCAAGATTAATTAACTTAAAAAACAAAGTTTAGACAACTTGTCTCTTGTTAAATCAACTTCATGAACTTTAATTTCTGAGTTAAAATCAATAAATTTTTTTTGTGACTTAAATTACATTATCCAGGCAGCAGGTGGACTTTCATTTTCAAGTTAAACCACCTTTAGACAAACTGAAAGGTTTGCAGGACAATCACAAGCAGAGATGGGCTACATTTAAACCGTTTACACTGTTCAAACTGATAAAATCTTTTAACGAGGAGTCAGAACAGTGACTTCATAGAGCTCCCTCTCCTCCAGACGTCACTGTTGATCAGGTGGACAAACGTCTCTCAAAGTGTTCCTCCGTCGCTCCCCAAACACAAAGTTACATTATATTAATCGACGTGGCTTTAAGTTTGTTGCCTGTGACAAAATGGAGAGGAAAGCTGGATCCAAACACACAACTTTCCAACTGCAAATCAGCTTCCTGTTCCTGTTCAGACTGACTCAACATATGGCCTTCGTCAGCGTCATTCGAAGGATGAAGGCCACAAACCGAAATGTTGGTCTGCATATACAGTTGTTTCCTCGTCCTTCAAGTGTTGTTAATGTCTTTTGGGAATCAGCAAAGTTGTTCCAGAAACTTTTTTGGACTTTAATTGAGCCACAGAAGGCTGTTATGCATTCCCTCTCACTAACAAAACGAGAGAAATATGTTTGTCTGGAGAATCTTTCTGTTTTCTGTTTGTTTTTTTATTGTGTCCTGTCTGGCAGTGCTGTTATCTTAGTGTCCAACATATATGAAACTTTCTTAGAAAGTTTCATATAATTTCTAATAAGCTTTATTAGAAATTATTTAAAATGTAATGGACACAGACAGAAAAGAAAGGGAGAAAGTTTGCTGTTTCCTGCTTCACAAAAACAAATGCATCTCTTTACTGTCCCGTCCTATATAACCTACATCAACCATCAATTTTTCTACCTTCACAAAGGATTTTTACTTATAATTTTAGGTTTGTACAGTTTGGAAACAACGGTTTTGAAGGAAGTAAAAAATAGCCACTAAAAAACTGACCGGACTTGTTTAGAGGAATGACGTGAAACGTGGTTTTATTTTTAAACCTAAGAATGACAAAACTAACAAAAGGAGAGTTCAGCTTAGTTTGTTCTGCAGCTTTCTCAAATTTTCTATGAAGTTTTGTAGAGCACAGGAGGCAGTTTGATCCGTGCGTAAAAGTTAATTTTGCGCACATAGAGGCGCCAAATTCCTCTTTATGGGGGAAAAATGAAATAAAATAATAAAAATAAACTCTTGCTCTGTTGTAAGTTGCAGCTAAAATCCCCGCAGACGCCATTTCTTACCAGTTCAGGCACGTAGAGGATGTCCGGAATGGTGGTGCAAACCCCCACGCCGCTGGGCAGGTGGCCCATCGTTACAGTGTTGGAAGCCATTTCCGCGGATCTGCTGCTGCTGCTGCTGCTGCTGCTGCTGCTGAAGCTGAAGAGAGAGTGAGGAGGATTCAGATCTGCCGGGCTTTAAACCAGAAGGAGCCGACTGGAAAAACCGGAATCCCCATCAGCCGAGCGCAGACACGCCCGCCGGCCCGCACGGCGCAGGATGGATCTGAGGTCCTGAAACAGACGGACAGGGAGAGACGCGCTAATTAATCTTTGACCAGAGTCTACTTTATCACCATGGCAACCTGAGGCAGAGCTGCTGCCGACAACAAAACAACAACAACAACACAAGAGGAACAACAAAAAACTGTTCCTCTAATTTCTACCACAAATGACAAGTTTATCTAAAAATTGGCGCAAAATTAGGAACATTTGTAAACTTGATTGTCTTAACAAGTTATGGGTGGATTTCTGTTCACATCCAGCCAGTGAACATTTTGTGAAATCTTTTTGGTAAAATTATCTAAAAGTCTTACCAGGTTTGTAAAGAAATTGACACTTTGTTAGGGACATGTGTCAAACTCAAGGCCCGTGGGCTAAATCTGGCCCGCCACAGCTTTTTATGTGGCCCTCTTCTAGACTAAATACTAAATGTGCTTAAATATTATGTCATCAATCAAATCAATCCAGGTTTTATCTGTTTACTGTCAAATTATATCCATCAGTCCCTCCAGTTTCTTGAGGATTAATTTATCGTGGAAATTCACACAAAATCTCTGCACTTTTTTTTGCATCACACACAGTTTGGAGTTTACAGCAGATTTTTCTCAAAAATTATCAAGAAAAATTCTTACTTGTACTGAACAGCTGCCTCATTATGGTCCATAATCTACACTGTGAGTAATAAAATTTGCATTTGACATCACAAGTAAGCATAAATATTTCCAAATTAGCACCACAAACACAGATTCTGGTACAACCGGCCCTTTAAGAGCTTTCATAATCTTGATTTGGCCCAAAATGAAAATGAGTTTCACACCCCTGTTTTAGAGATTATCAAAACTCAATCAATCAGGTGGAGAGTCTCTAAATTAAACATTTCTGTTCTCAAATTACACAAACAGCAGGTTATTAAAAAGTAAAGTCACTACAGTCTCCATTTGAAAAAGTGTTAAGTGTATGCATTGACTCAAAATCCGATGTTGATGACTTTGTTAAACATCTGATCAGTGAGGATTTGTGTAAAGTGGCTTACATTGACCCTCCTTTTCTCATTTGTTTTATAGCAGATCCAGAGTAGGCATTTACTTTATTTACAACAGAAATGGATACATTGTTGTTGACGTGCTGCAGACTTTTACACCTCAGTCTGTAAACGACAGAGCCATGGAGATGTCGAGCATCTTATTTGGCAGGACCGGGCCGCCGGGCAGCTGAGCTGTCCAACAAACACCTCGGATAATCGACTTGCTGGATCCGGTTTCCTGCCGCTGTCATCCTATCCTACAGCTTGGGAAACCTACTCCTGACGAGGAAAACACTCCATCCCAAAACAAAAACAACACCACACACCTCACCTACATGGCGGCAAAACTCTGTTCCTCCATCTGTGATGAGACGTTAAGCTGAACGTTACACTGTAAAACATTTGAAGTTGGTTTAACTTGAAAATGAAAGTCCACCTGCTGCCTTGAAAATGCAACTTAAGTCGACAAGAAAATAGTTTTGGTTTTAACTCAGAAATTAAAGTTCATGAAGTTGATTTAACAACAAGAGACAAGTTGTCTAAACATTGTTTTTTAAGTTCATTAATCTTAAATTGAGTTTTAACTTAATGCTGCAGTTTAAACCAAATAATTAGGTCCCCTCACCTAGTTAAAGAGCCACATTTCTCTATTATTTTCACTCAATGTCAAGTTAAAATAACTGCTTATTTTACTTTAGAATAATTTAAATTTCTAATCTGACAATGAATTTTATTAAACATTCATTCATTACATTACATACATTCTTATTTCATGTACACTAAGATTGGTAGGATTTTGTGTTTTTACAGTGTATCTGATCCACCTGGCTGTTACGTTGGGTGAGTTGGGAGTTGAAACAAAGCCGTCCCTGTGCATGAATTACTCACTGGGTGACAAACGGTGCACACCCAGTGAAAGAAACTTCTGGATGAAAACTGTTGAACAAAACAAATAAAAGGGAATCATAGTAAAGCATTAACAAAAGGAGAAAATAATCCCAAAAAAGAAAAAAAAAACTACACCCAGGTGCAGCAGATCGTGACAACACGCAGAAAACGGTTATGCTAGTCAGTTTTCCCAGAAGTGTATATCCCAGAAAAGTCAACAGTAATTAATGAAAAATGGGGGGAAAAAATATTTAAATGCATTGCAATTGACAATTATACTTCATATGATGGTTGACCAGGTTAACTTCAGCATCAGCAAAAACATCCAGACAATGGTTCATGTTGACGCAATTCCTTTAGAAAAATGCTGAAACTTGAAATTCCTCCGTTATCTCTTTGCTCTGCAGACCTGTTATTAGATAGCAGAGTCTCCTTTAGTATAATCTTCAACTAAATCAGTAAAATGATACGATCATAAATGCAACAACTTCTAAAAGACAGGATTACGTCATTGGTCATTATTCATGAATGGATTACATATTTATTGAAATGGATTACATAATTGAAACTTCAGGTGAATAAAAACCTTCTAGAGGAACATAAGCAAACTATTGAGCTCCTTTTAATTTATCGTGCGATGAATTGATGCAGGGGCGTCAAACTCATTTTCATTTTGGGCCATATCAAAAATCTGAATGTTCTTAAAGGGCCGGTTGTGCCAGAATGTATTGACAAAACCAATTTAACTGCTAAAATATCAATAAATATGTTCCTCCAGGATTTTATGATTGTTTTAGTGTTTTTTGCAATCTAAATTTTGAAAGGAATTTTTACGATGATTGATGTTAGATGTGACTTTTTGTTACTCGCCATATCAGTTACAGACTATAACATAGAATCAAGTAAGGCTGAGGCTGCAGTCGCTGAAACTCAACATTTTTTACAGTAAATCAGAAGAAAAAAATGTGGGGATCTGTTGATTTTGTGTAAATTTTGCTGATTTGTGAAAAACTGGAGTGACTTACTGATGTAATTTGGAGTCTACAGGGCCACATAAAAAACTACGGAGGGCCAGATTGGCACCTGGGCCTTGAGTTTGACACCTGTGGCTTATTGAGTCAGACTCAGTTTCATGTTTCTCCGTGTGTGGCTAAAACGGGCTCACTGTGGTTCACCAGATTCCCAAAGCTTTAGAAACTGATTTGTAACCTTTTCCAGTCTGACAGACAGTGGCGGCTGGCCAGTAGGGGGCGCTTGGGCGCCACCCCCTTTAAATTGTTTAGATAATAAATTATTTCTGAA
>NW_015116084.1:32334-33938 GCF_001443285.1 Poecilia latipinna
ATACTGTGATTCAGATTTAAATATCTATTGCTATATATCTACATCATATTTCTATTTCACATGTCATGTGACCAGTGGCGGCTGGTGTTAAAAAAACTGAGGGGGGCGCACACAAACAAACAAATGAAAAACAAACAAAACAAATCTTAAAAAATAGCACTATTTGAACATGAATTTTGCCCTCCTTTCCTTCTGCCCTGCAAATTTCTCAATTACATTCTTGTTAACGTCAGTCATCTCTGTGACTAGTCTTTTCTCCATTGACAACATGGCCAATGCATTCAGCCTGTCCTGCGTCATTGAGTTTCTCAGAAAAGTCTTGATTCTTTTCAGAGTTGAAAAGCACCTTTCAGCTTCTGCTGTGGTCATGGGTGTGGTGATGAGGATCTTCAAGAGCGTGACAGTTTCTGAAAAGACTTCTTCTAGATTGTTTTCCAGAAACAGCTGGAGTAGGCCCACAGCACCACAACAGGCTTTGAACTCTTCCTTGCTGTAGATGAGAGTAAGCTCTGTCTTCAGCTTACCTCGATTGAGCACTGGATAGGCTTTTAAGGTGTTGCTCAGTGCATCTTCAGGAAATGCTGTGTTGTATTGTTCAAATCTGTCCCCCTGCAGGAGTGTGGCACTAACAAGGTGGTTTGTGAAAGAAAAGCGCTCCCTGGTGTGTCCCAGTATGATATCACAGACCTTAAGAGAGAAGGACAAACATGAAGATTATGATTTTATAATCACATTTTTCATTCTAAATATGAAATGTTATTTTGTCCTTTCTATTAAGTCATAGAAAGAAGGAACACATTTTATTTATAAACTTACTGATTTTAATAACATTTGCTGCCATTTTTTAAGGCTGTGTTATGAAATGTGTTACAGCATTTTTGTGGGACAAGATTATACAAAATTCAGTAACCAAATGTTTTATTCCCCATTACCCATAAACTTCAGTACAACTTAAATAATAAAATATCTTGCTGACAAACATTACATCAACATACCTACACAGCATAGACACAACTAAAGGTATTTCTAACTACAACGCACATCTTCCTAATATATTAAATAACACTACTATAAACCAGTGTAACAGTGATTTTCCACAACAACTCACCTCTGCAGCAATCCTTTCATGGTCTTGTACACCGAGTGTCTGACGCTTCTTCACTGGCTGATTACTACCTACGCTGCTTTGTCCAACCATGGAGTGGAGAGAATTTCTGCCAAAGAGAAATACTTACAATATTAATGAAGAAGAAGAAAAAGAAAAATCAGCTATTTAAACAATTACCTGATCTTTTGAATGTCCTGCTGGAACTGTTGGATGCTCTCCTGGATACAGACTGAATCTATGACCTTCTTCTGGAGTTTGGCATAGAGAAGGTCCACATGAGGCATGATATGGTGGAAAAGTTGCAGAAAGAACTTAAAATCCTGATCCTCCAGTAGCATGGCAAATGCTCCAGCCTCTCTGACTGTAATGGGGTCAAAGTCACCAGTCTTGTATGCTTTCGAAACAGCGGATGAGGTCCTCTCTGTGCTCAAACACAGTATTGATGGCACGGCTGTGAAAGTTCCATCTGACATTGCTGGATGCTGGTAGTCTGTGG
>NW_015116084.1:36968-46535 GCF_001443285.1 Poecilia latipinna
GATTTGTTTTGTTTGTTTTCATTTGTTTGTTTGTGTGCGCCCCCCTCAGTTTTTTTTTAGCACCAGCCGCCGCTGCTGACAGATCTCAATAACTTTCTTCTTCTTTTGTTCCTGAATTTTTGTGACCTGGACGAAGGTGGGCTTCCAGACACGCTGCAATATATTTTGGTGCAAGAAGGAAAACAAAGCATCGTAGGCAACAAGTTATCTGTTCATTTTTCATTTTATATCATTCAAGGAGCTTTTTTGTTGTACTTTGCTTTGTTTTTTCCTGACTGAGAAACTACGACAATGTAATCTAAACCGATTTGATTCCTGGATAGCTGCAGGTCTTTATCGTCTGTTAAACTGCTTCTCTTCGTCTTGTAAGAATGCAAATGTTGTCTTTACTCTCGTCAAACCAACATCTTCTCTCCAAACCATCTGATGGATGTGTTTGATAAGTTGTGTCTTTTTCGAAGAGCACGTGGATTATTAGTTGTGCTAACTCCTTCTAGTTTTGAAAAATCCTCATTATGTCAATATCTGCTGTTCATTACGCTCAGATTTCTGGAGTTCCTAAATTAAATTAAAATTAAATAGAATTAGCTTGATCATTCTCTCAGCTTGTGCACCTTAACTGTTCATGTAAGGACTGATCCAGATCATTTTAACTGCATTAACTCCGATCGGCTCCGTTTTTTTCATGTTGGCGCAGAGAATCTCACCTGATACTGAGGTGATGTTCTGTGACACGTGACGTTCTTGTTTCTGGAGTGCGGCCAGAACAGAACATCACATCAGTTAATGGCCACATTCCTGAAAAGCGATTGGAAGGACGTGTTTGTTTCTGTCGTTGATGGACATCGCTTTGTACGTCACACACAGCACACACTCCACTGGGAGACGAGATTTCAGATTAACTCCAGATTCTAAGTCGTAGATTAATTAAACCACCGCTGCAGGTATATGTAACATTGGTGCTGGTCTCATCATAGCAAAACAGTGAAGTTGGAAAAACATTGAACTTTAACATATGTCAAAAATATTAAAATAATTTGACAAGAAATTACAGCTCTGCAGTTTAAACTGAAGCCCACTCTATATTTTAACCTCTGTCCAGGAGAAAAACGGAGTAATCCACTCACTGTTATACCGCAAATACTCTTAAAATGTTGTCTTTGGTTGATGTTTTGAAGTTCTATTCATGTGTTTAGCGCAAGTTAAAGTTACAAGTAGTATAGTTTTTTTGCATGAAAGCACAAAAAGTCTTTATTCGACAGAAGGCATTCACATGACGGCAGGAGGACGGTGTTGTCCCGATCAACCGGTTCAACCACCACCCACTCTCTTTTACTGTTGAAGAAGTTAAGAAATCAAGGGTGGGACCTAGATTTCCTGCTTACCCACCCGCTTGATGCATTTTCAATTGTAATCTAGTGATACACTTGAAAAAAAGCTGAATTTTGAGTTCATTAAAATGGGACACAGTGGGTGTTGTTTTTTACAAGATGTGAATTCCAGGAATGTTGTAGCTGATATCACAGCTTCTGTTTTTAAAGGTCAATTGTTTAACAAATAATAATAATAAAAATAAAGAAATAAATGCTGAGGAATTATGAGCTATTCTTCAACAACCAATTATTAAAGTTCCTTTATAAATTTCAAACACTTTCATATTTTTTGGTGGGAATAAGAGAAAAATTGATCTAAATCTGAAGTGAGATGTAAAAAACCCCCCCAAAAAACGCTAAATAAATAAATTGTTTTGATGCTTTTTCAATTTCTTTGGCATGTGTAATCAAACAGGTTTTGGTTTAATCAGACAGCTTTTCTTTTGGACATATTCTGGTCAGGAACACCAGGAGAGATGGATGGATGGACAGATGGATGAAGGGATGAATGCATGGATGAATGGAATGATTGTGTTACTTTTGGTGATTCTGTGAATTTGTCATTTATGTATTCTGTTTTCAAAGTTTTCAATAAAATGTTTTCCTTGAATTTTTTCAATGTCTTAGTTGAATTTTTATAGCACTTTATTTTTTTGATTGTGTACAAATATACTACCAGCATAAAGCAAAATGTCAATTTTTTTGTTTTACATGTGCAACCCCGTTGACTTAAATATGCTCTATAAATGTTTGTCTTAAATTACATTGTTTAGTGATATTTCAATATTTGTTTTTTATTAAACATGCGATTTCTCCAATGTTAATAAATAATACATTTCAACGTCATGTCCATCGATTCAGAGGCTGAAAATAAAATATCCCACCAAGCATAAGTTTTTTCAGTTCCAGTGGCCCCACCTGCTGGCCAGCTGAGGTATCGCCCCGCTGCGCCTTTAATCTGAGTATTACGGTGTTCGGAAGAGGTCTTTTACCGTAACTGGGAGTGTGTGGTTACTTTTCGACTGACATGCAGGTGTTGCCAAACAGCAGCTGCTCTTCAGCTCAACGTGAGTCTACTATCCTTGTTTTACGGTCTGAAGCAGCGATATATGATCGATAATATTGCTTCAGCTGGCTTGTTTGCTGCCTTGAAGGTTCATGTGGTTAGCTTAGCCTGTTGTACTTTGATCTTTGATATCGACGTTGCCGTTGACGCGGCGGAAGCAACGAACGGAACCAGAACTGTCATATTAAAAGTCAACAGTAACCAGGTAGGCTCAACGACTTAAATGAGCAGAATGTGATCCTAGAGCCTGTTTGTCAGCACAGTTAGCACAGTTTGTACTTCAGGCTGATACAGAAACAACAGGGCTGGTTGAGTATGATGTTTATTTCTGACAACATTAAAGCTGTACCGGAGTTTAGCTTGACAATTCATGTATAGTACGAGCTGAAGAACTCGGTGTCCTGGTATGGTCCAATAAAACTTACGGTTTGAATAAAGGTTTTCGTCTTTCAGAATATGTTGAATCAAAAAACAGGTTTTTCTGATTTTTCCTGTGTCACGTATCTGCTAGAAGCGAGAGGGGCGTGGCTGCATGATGTTTATCTGTCCTGTAGTAATAATAGTAGTAATCTCTGAGGAGCAGTTCTAGAAAAGACTCTGCTTGTTGTACACAGAGTTGGGTAGTAAATAGTTACATCAACTCAAAAACATTCACTCGATTAACTTTTTTTTTTAAATAATGTGCTTTTAGGAGTATTTTTACTATGCTGTTTACGTTTACTTGAGTAATTTTATTATGAAGTATTTCTGCTCTTCAGTAAAATTTCTGGATTTTCTACCCACTGAATGAAAAACAAAACATGTTTTAACCAAAAATTCACCAGACACACCTGCAGTTTTTTTTGAATACTTTTTATAGGTTTTTATCTTGATGATTTGAAAAAATATATTTTGCCCGAATTTGTTATTTTTGTCACGTATGAATTATTGTCATTTTGGTCCTTAACACACCAAAATAACTTTATATTTTGGTCCGTCTAATTGTGTAATTTCTAAATATTAAATGATTGCTAATTTGACCAGTTTCTCAGTACTTGAGTAAACCTTTTACCAAATACTGTTTTTACTCTTGAGTAATTTATTGAATGGCTAGTTTTTACTTTTACTTGAGTGAAAATATGTTGAAGTTGGGCTACTCTTACTTGAATACATTTTTTGTGGACTCTACTCTCTTCTGATTGTATGAATCACTGATCAATCTATCTGATCAATGGGATTTAATAAAACTTTACATTTTGCAAGTCCTTTTTTTATAGACTGGTAATGCAAAGGGATTTATAACTTCAGTACCTGAAGTTGCTTTCCTGCAACTTTTACATGCATCCATTTACCAACCACTTGAATAGTTCAATTACCTTTCTCAGACTGTCAAGTTCAGCAGACACCTTGTAAAAAGAAAATACAATAATTTGTTTCCGGTTTATTGGAGCAGAACTGCTTCTAGAAGTGCATTTTCTATACACCACAAATCTGGAAGAAAATTCCAGAAAACTGCAAAACAGCTGAAACACTGAGTTCCTTTAAATTAGGAGTTTCTTTTGGCCCATAATCACTGTAACATTGACCAACATGTTTGATGTGTATTGATTATTTTAAAGAAATGTAATGTTTGTTACTGGTTTCTCAATTGGTGAGTGTATGATGTTTTATAACTTTGTAAAGTATGTAAGTCAAACTTTTGGTTTTCAATGAATTTAAGACATTTTATGTCCTTAATTTTAGGTGCTTAAGACTATTTAAGGATGCACAGATGTTACATTAACAAAAACTCTGTCTTTTTTCTTCAGGCATAAAGGACAGACCTGGAACTTCTTTGTTTACAAGATGAAGATGTGCCAACAGCTGGATCAGTTTTCCTCAGAGCTGTCAGTTCACAGCAGAGTTATCTGATTTCACTGCCTCTAATTCCTCAAAACAAACCGTTTTCAATGTTGATCTGAAGAGTTCGGATCAGACCTCTTTATTTGTTGAAGTTATTTGAGCTGCCGTCGGGTTCAACTCTTCGTTTTCATCAATGCGCCAATGGAAGGTTTTCTTCAGTCAGCACATGCGATGGTCCAGCGCTTTCACTCAAGCCCTCACCCTGTCCATCATCACGTTCTGCGTCGTCCTGCCTCTGTGCTGCCATCGCCTGCTCTATTCCTACTTCTTCAGGTTCACGTACCTGAACTCCATGAGCGATGAGGTCCTACAGAAGAGCCTTGAGCGAGGCCAGGAAGCTCTGCACTTCTGGCAGAGCGGCTCTCCGATGGAGTTGACCAGATTCAGCGACGTCGCCCAGAATCCGGAGCTGCTGGTGACCGTGGTGACGACCAGGCGCAACGAGGGACGGGACTTCCACTACCTGCTCCAGGTGATGCGGCAGCTGAGCAGAATCGCGGCTGACTGTGGGGGTCGGCGATGCGCCGAGGTGCTGCTTTGCGACGTGGAGAGCGGCCCGGAGGAAAACCAGGACGCAAAGCTGCTGGAGGGTCATTTCAAGGTCATACGGCGTTCAAGTCAAGAGCAGCAGGCCAACAGGGAGTCACCCAACACCTTCGAGAGGGAGAAGAGGGATTACGTGTTCTGCCTCCGCCAGGGATGGGAGCTGGTCAAGCCCAAGAACATGATCCTCCTGGAGGACGACGCTCTGCCTGGAGAGGACTTCTTCACAGTGGTTAAGGATCTGCTTTCTCGCCGGTTCGCCCTCCACACACTGTACATCAAGCTGTATCACCCTGAAAGGCTGCAGCGCTACTGGAACCCCGAGCCGTACCGCATCCTGGAGTGGGTGGGGCTCGGTTTGGTGGGTGCAACCGCGCTCCTCCTCTCAATCCCTTACTGTAACCCCTTCTCCCTCTCCTTCACTCTGTCGGCCAACCACCTCGTCTTCTTCACCCTCTACTTTATGGTGGCCGCCGAGCTGATAGGAAGGCACTACCTCTTGGAGGTGCGGAGAATCTCCCCGCAGCTCTACGCCGTCTCCCCGGCAACCGAGTGCTGCACCCCGGCCATGCTTTTCCCCGGCAACGCTTCGCTAAGGGTGGCGGACTTCCTGGATGGCTCGTTCTGCTACAAAGGGAACGCCAAGGATATGGTTCTTTACCGCAAGGCCAGGACCACTCCCGGAGAAAGAGCGCACAGCGTGGAACCCAACCTCGTCACGCACATCGGGGCCTATTCCTCAGTCAGACCCAACCCATCCAGGCCCAAACTCCTCTAAAAAAACCCACTTCACTGCAAAAAGTGGTTTTTGGTCTAGTTTTTGGTGCAGATATATTGGTACACTTAAAATAAGACACAAATAACTTATAAGTAACTTTTCATCAAGATAAAATAGCTTAAAGTGCTAGTTCTTCTGGCAAATTATTCGACTGATAACATGGGAAAAATGTCTTATGCACTGAAACAAAGATTTGAGCTCCAGCTTATAAAATATGTAGTTAATTTGTTACATGTAATCACATTAAGTTTGCCAAACTATAATATAACTTAAAATATTTACGTGGATTAACTTAATTTGATTACTTATAACAAATTAACAAATTTTTTTAAGTTGAATCTTTTCAGTGTAAGTGAACTACTACTTTTTTTTGTCAATATTAAGGAATTATTTTCTTAAAACATGCACCTATTTATTGCAGAAAATTTACTTGTGAGCTAGTGTGGTCTTATTTCAAGTGTACTAAGATATTTGCACTAAAAATGATTGTGAAGATGTGTTTTTGTCGTGTCGGGTTCACTTTTTTCTGTCACATCATAAAGGCAGAACATGTTGATTTTTGGTTTGGAAATGTTATGGATGTTTAAACAGGTTGCAAATCTTTAGCTTTGTTTGACTGCATTTTACTTTACTCACTCTTTTCCACCTGAGTTGCACTTTTAGTTTCAGCTGCCTTCACCAGTTTCTGTCTTTTGTATTAAGTTGGTTTAAGTTGGGAAAAAATAAAATAAAATAAAAGCTGCCTGTTGCATAGAAAGCAATACAACTGAATGAGGTAGCTTTAATTGTTTTCTATATTTTAAAACATGACAAAGGTGATTAGCTTTTCAAATGGGTTCTGGTATTTTTATTATTATTATTATTATTATTATTTACCCATACTTTTGGATATGTACGTTTGCTACGGGATGTTTTATATTCACTTTAAAAACTGACAAATTAAAAAGGTTTTCCTAAAATCATACTTTTAATCTATTAGAAGAAATGAGGTTATGGAATCTGTTAAATATCATTTACAGGCAGAAGATCATCAGGAGTTATTTTGGCTTGATCTAGGGTCTTAATGTGAAATATTTCCATAGGTCAGCTGGCCCAAAAAATAAGCAATTGGCAAATTCTAAATTTATGACTTTAATGGCAACTTCACTTGCAAGGCGCACGCCACAAAGATATACGTTTAAAGATTTATTGATGAAGGGGTGAGGGATGAAAGGATGAATGATCTTGATTTGGTCATTGGGGAGAATAATGGTGAGTTTGGGAAGTGAAGACTGCGTGGGGGTTTGGTCTTCGGGAGACAGCAAATTAAACCTGTGTCCATTTTGTTTCATAACTTTGGCTTTGCAGATTTATTTGCCTTGCTTTATTTTTAAAATTGGATGAGGAAAAAAATTATATCCTGATGCTGGAAATCTTTGGGAATCTTTTCATTTAACTTGTTCATATTGAGCTGATGAGTTGTACACAAAACCTCTTTGAAATATGATTAAAGTAAAAACTGTTTAAAGTTATTTAAACATTGGAATAACTAGAAGAGGAATATTTTTAAAATTTTCTAACAGTTTGTCTGCAGACTGGATGAGTTTTAAACATATCTTTACAGTTTATATGTGGTTGTCCAACATGTTTCTAGTAAAAGTTTTAAAACTGATTAAACATCTGCTGTTTAAGTCTAAAAACAGCAGATGTTTTTAGACTTAAACTGCTGTCAGAATGCTGTGAAACCTGTAAGAGCGGAAATACTATTTAAGGAGTGTTTTTGTGAAAAAGACTTTGGCTTCGCACTAGGTCAACCTGACCGACTCCTTTCCTTCCATTTGCGTGCAAAGCGCAAATGGAACCAAAAAAGGACTTGGAAAGGATGTCTATTTGGACAGATAAGAACAACAATTTGAGATAAATTGTCCTATTCAGCAATTCTGAAATGGAGCAGATGTTGAGTTCGTGAGGTCCAAAATATTTTAAAGGTCGTCCAATACACACTCAGTATAAAGCGTGCCAGGATCTTTCTGCAAAACAACAGTAGCACGCCATTGGTTGAAACTTTCCAACACACACTGATGAAGATGGAAATGTATAAAGAGAACGATGTCTTAGAATGAGGAGGAGATTTTTTGTGTTGAGACTACAGAAGATTTTTGATTATTGAACTGAAGAAACTGTAGCGAGGTATCCGTGGTGGTGTAATAAATCTCCGGCTCGTCTATGGCCTAGCAGCAAGAACTACGTCTCTGTGCGTTATTTATTTTACTTAGATATTTAAGAGTATAGCCACCCTTCATTTCCTCAATAAAAATGGTGACCCCGGACGTTTGATCGAACAGTTGAACAACCAGGAGAAGAAGGGTGACTCGCTTCGGCCTGACTGCGGACGGGAGGCCATCTGGGCCCACTTACAGAAAGAGAGGTAAGCTTTTATCTCTTTTGCCTGTTAAAAACTGAACGGCTTCCTGTCTGCTGGCGGTCTGAAGTGCTAAAAAGTGTGATTAAGTTCTTTCTGCTTACCATAGGCGAGTAAAGCGCAAAGAACAAGCTGCCAAAAATCTGAGACTCATAGGTATCTCATACATTCTGGAAACATGCAGCTCGGAAAATAAGCACTTTTTCAGTCTGGTCTCACCCGTTTTGGTGACGGTAACAAGGAATTCTCTTCCATTATAAGTTACCATATATCAGCCAATCTGGTGTAGTTCTTCTGAACAGGCACTTTCATTGAGCTGACTAGTAAATAACATATCACGATTTGTTAAATTTGGCAGGAGGCCAAGAAGCTTAACTTTAACATTAAACCAGCTGAACCACGAAGAGAGATTGGGATCTCTGTGAAAAGCGCTATAAAAATAAAGAATAAGAATAAGAAGAGGCCAGGAGAGGACAGTTCTTTTTTTTCTCTGTGAGACCACCGAATGTCTCCATGAGAGAGACAGCGGAGTTTCCTTAGCGGAGGGAACGAGTTTTTCTCCAAGGAGTGACCACGGCATATCCCAACCACGAAGAGAGCAAAAACCTCTTCTGGTGGGAGAAACCAAAGTCCTCCATGAGATGATGTGTGGCCTGAAATAGAGTTGAAAATGAGTAAAAAGTGAATAAAGAAGTTCAAGTGAAGAAAATAGAGTTTTACAGATTACTTTGTGAGTTAAACTGCAGTAATTGTTCTTTAATTTCATTGTCTGAGATTTTTGGTGAGGAGTTTAAGTGTTTCTGTCAGCCTTGGCTAAATTAACTGAAGTCCTAATATAATTAATTGTGTGCACACATTAAAATTGGACAGCGGCTAAACAGCCAACTAAATTTTATATATTTATAATGAATACATTAATAAATATAATTACACTAACTAGAATCCCCGGGGAGGAGAAGGAATAAGAAAAGAAATGTAAATGGAATGAATGTTGCTGAGATGAATGCTGAATAATTGGGAATGTATGTTATCTGTTGTGTAAGTATTTGATTGGCATGCCTGTATATACTGTAAAATTCTGAAATATGCATGTTTTTGGCTTATTAAGTAACTGACTGCTTTCAAAGTAACGTTGAGCATTAGAAGCCGCCGTGCTCTGCATAAGAGTTAAAAATTGGTCTTTTTTAACTGCAATTGTTTTACGCTGTTTGTAACTTGTAATTTCATGCTGTGCAGTATAAATAGGAAAACATCCATATTGCTACTATATTTCAGAAAAGTATAGCAGTAAGGAGTTGTTTCTGCTTAGTTGAGAGAAAGAAAAGAGTTTCTTGGCTGATTCCCAGAAACGCACACACACAAACTTTCCCTCCCACCCTTTCTATCCTCTGGTCAAGCTCTCAGCTTTCTCACCCCCTCTCTGCCCCTCTCCTCTCTCTCTCCCTCTCTCTTGCCACCCCTCGCTGCCCCTCTCCTCTCTGCCCCTCTCCTCTCTGCCCCTCTCCTCTCTCTCTCCCTCTCTCTT
>NW_015116084.1:50940-51233 GCF_001443285.1 Poecilia latipinna
AATAATTTGCTTACATTCCTTGCTAAACATGTTTGAACATTTTAGAATCAGACAGATTTTCTTTTTACTATGGAACAACCTTTATTACAAAAGGTGAAGAATAATACAGAAATAAAGAGTAAAAAACTAACTTCGAGTCCGTTCTTTTTCCTTCGGCACTCTGTGCTTCACGTTGTCACGGTTGCTAAGCAACATAACGCCGAGATGGAGGCTAGGCAGCTAGCCGGAGGCTACAGCTTCTCTCTTCTGGTCGTCCATATTCGTGGCCTTCGAAGGATCCGTCTTCTGTAGAT
>NW_015116085.1:0-5561 GCF_001443285.1 Poecilia latipinna
TGGAGTCCCACAGGCCAAAAAGGCCCGATAGGACTCCTTCTTCAGCTTGACAGCATCCCTCACCGAAGGTGTCCAACGGGTTCGAGGGTTGCCACCACGACAGGCACCAACAACCTTGCGGCCGCAGCTCCGATAAGCCGCCTCGGCAATGGAGGCACGGAACATGGTCCATTCAGACTCAATGTCCCCCACCTCCCCCGGAACGTGTTCGAAGTTCTGCCAGAGATGGGAGTTAAAGCTCCGTCTCACAGGGGACTCTGCCAGATGTTCCCAGCAGACCCTCACTACATGTTTGGGCCTGCCAGGTCTGACTGGCTTCCTCCCCCACCACCGGAGCCAACTCACCACCAGGTAGTGGTCAGTGGAGAGCTCCGCTCCTCTCTTCACCCGAGTGTCCAAGACATACGGCCGCAGATCCGATGAAACGATGACAAAATCAATCATCGAACTGCGGCCTAGGGTGTCCTGGTGCCAAGTGCACATATGGACACCCTTATACTTGAACATGGTGTTCGTGATGGACAATCCGTGATGAGCACAGAAGTCCAACAACAGAACACCACTTGAGTTCAGATTGGGGGGCCGTTCCTCCCAACCACGCCCCTCCAGGTCTCACTGTCATTGCCCACGTGAGCATTAAAGTCCCCCAGCAGAACAAGGGAGTCCCCAGGAGGGGCACTCTCCAGTACCCCCTCTAAGGACTCCAAGAAGGGTGGGTAATCTGAACTGCCATTCAGCCCGTAAGCACAGACAACAGTCAGAACCCGTCCCCCACCCATAGGCGGAGGGAGGCTACCCTCTCGTTCACCGGGGTAAACCCCAACGTACAGGTGCCAAGATGGGGGGCAACAAGTATGCCCACTCCTGCCCGGCGCCTCTCACCATGGGCAACTCCAGAGTGGAAGTATGTCCAGCCCCTCTCAAGGAGACTGGTTCCAGAACCAGACCCATGCGTCTAGGCGAGACCGACTATTTCTAGCCGGAACCTCTTAGCCTCACACACTAGCTCCAGCTCCTTCCCCACCAGAGAGATGACACTCCAGGTCCTAAGAGCCAGCTTCTGTAACCGAGGATCAGACCACCTGGGTCCCCTCCCTCGGCTACCGCCCATCACACAAGGCACCCGTCCTCTTTGGCCCCTCCGACAGGTGAGCCCATGGGAAGGGGGACCCATGTCTCCTCTTTGGGATGAGCCTGGCCGGGCTTCATGAGTAAAAGCCCGGGCACCAGGTGCTCGCCATCATGCCCCACCTCCAGGCCTTGCTCCATAGTGGGGCCCCGGTGACCCGCGTCCGGGCGAGGGAGCACTAAGTCCAACGTTGTTACTCATAAGGGGTCTTCAGGCTGCACTCAGTCTGGTTCCTCACCTAGGACCTGTCTGCTTTGGGTGACCTTACCAGGGGCATAAAGCCCCAGACAGCATAGCTCCTAGGATCATTGGGACACTCAAACCCCTCCACCACGATAAGGTGGCACGCCAAGGAGAGGCTTTTCCAAATGCTGTTATACTGTTTATTGATATACATAGAGACAATGTACCACATTTGATTTGATTTATTTATTTCAAACAGGTTTTTAAAAACAAGAGAACAAGCAATCAAGTAGGACAGAGAAAAATGTGCATACATAACCAAGAACAAAATAATTTGTTTACCATTACTTTTCTATTTGAGTAGGAAGAAGTGAACACTTATCTAATCCTACCCCTTATCTTAATTTAATTAAATATATTGCCTATCAGAATTTTGTAATTAAAACCATGTTATAAAATTCATAAGCCTGTTCAATATACTGTGCTAAAGAGCCAGCAAATCAATTATATTACATAAACAGGATGGTTGCAAACTAACTCTGAGACAGGAAGATGTACAGATAATACTAACAGTAGTAATGACAATTGTACCTGACTTATAGCTAAGTGAGTAACATAGCTTTGTATTTATTTTTAAACTGGCTGATGCTTGGGCATTGTTTTAGTTCCAAATTCAGTTCATTCCATGTTTGACTCCAGTTACAGTGATACAAAATATTTTCATAGTTGTTTGGATGCTACATATTTTGAAATTCAGTGTTCCCCTTAAGTTGTACCCACAGTACAGTTCACAAAACATTTCCTGAACATATTTATGGAACAGATTAAAATGGATTGCACATAAGTAGAACAATTTGATATTTCACAATTTCCTGAGGTATTAATAAATTGGACTTAACCAAAAGTGGATATGTGAGTGTAAGAAAATTAGCATTGTGTATTACTCTGATGGCTCATTTTTGCAATACTGTTAGTGGTTGTAATATTGATTTATATGTATTGCACCACACTTCTGCACAAAAATGTACAAATGGCTGAATTAATGAACAATGCAGGAAGTGGAGTGACTTAGTATTCAGATATGTTGCTTTGGGCATAATTGAAATCTTTCTTGATACTTTATTACAGACACATTTAGTGTGAGGTTTCAAGCTAATTTTATCATCTATTACTAATGCAGAAGGAGCACATTCTGCCAGATTTCCTCCAACTGCACCTTATTTAGAAACCTCTCATCACTTCAGTTTGAGAAATGTTCCCTGATTTCAAAACTTTATAATACCAGTCTACAGAGTGCATCTTCAGCCTCCAGATCAGCATCAAAACCCTGCGACATTTGATTATGCACAAGTGGGTGAAAAATAAATGTTCACAATCATAATTTAAGTAGAGATGTAGAGACAGTGGTGCTGACTTGGTCCTCCAAAACAGAAGTGGATGTCTTCAATGCCTTCAATGAGCTGCCATCTTCTGGATAGCTAGAAGCATTTAGTTCAGTGTCCCAGTCAGAGAAGATACTTTTTTTTCAATTGATTTTTTTTTCACATCCACAATGTTCTCTATGTCTATCTAAATAAGATGGTCAGGTAATCCCTGGTTTGCACTTAAATGATTTAACAAAATTGTTGATGAAAAACTTTCACAGATTTATTGAGGGAAGTTTTACAAAGGGAAGGCATGCCTTAAAATTGACACTGAACAATGAAGTGAAGCTGGGATTAACAGAGCACACTGAACTTCAGATAAAAGGGGTTCTTTATCTCAAAACGAAAATTTTCTCTGAGTTGCAAAAATGTAAAATATAAAGTTGAAGATATTGAGCAAAAATAGTATTTTGTTACGTTAATGGTCTGTATAATAGTAATAATGGTCTGTATAATAGTAATAACATACTATTAATACTAGTAACAATAGTATAAAGCTCCTGATTAGCAGCGACTTGAATAAAATCGCACGTTAACAGCACTATTAGCACTCAACAGAGACATAGCAACTCAGCTTCATATAAAACTGAAATAAAAAAATCAGTTTGTAACAAATGGCAGTGAAACCTCTAAAAGAGGACAAATTGGAAAACATGACATGACGACAGCAACATCACTTCAGCTTTGTACATGGAAAAGGTAAGGTAAGGTAATTTCATTTGTCACATTTTCAACAACAAGGCAATTCAAAGTGCAGTTCAAATAAAACAGTTCAGACATTAATTATCCTGATTCTTCACTTATGTGGCCATAAAGTCGTTTTCTCCAACAGGTATCGGCTCAAAAAAGTCCTTCTCTTCCGTTTTACCATTAAGAGTGCCAGAGTACATAAATAAAAGGTTTTTTCAACTTCCGGTACTTTGAGACCTCTGTGTTACAACAGTACCACATGCTGACAAAAATAAGAATTACAACTAGTACATGAAATAAAAGCAAAGTTAACAAAATATATATTTACAGGTAGCCATTTTTCACCTGGTTATAGATAAATAAGCTTACATTTTGAAATATTGTGGAAAACAACTGTATTTACCCAGTAACCTATGGTGGAGGGGGTTGACTGTCCCAATAATCCATAAGCTGTTTTTCAGTCTGATACAAGATTTGCTATGAAAAAAACAGAGGGCTGATGTTGATATCTACATCAGTAAATGTATTTTAAAATATATTTTTTTCTCTTTTAAAAAAAGAAACTGCATCTTCTTTGAAGAAACTATGTCATCTGATAGTATTTCAGAATAATTCATCCTTAATTTTACCAGTTACTCAGACAATTCAGTGGCACTTACAATAGATGGTTGAAGATAACCTTAAATGACTGCTCTTGATGCTTGTTCTGTTGAGACTTAAAAAACAGTTATGGTACAGAAAGACTTTGCTAAAGGGCTAATTTCTGAAATAGAAAACAGTGCCAAGAAGCTGGTGAAGAAACAAATGAAAAGGTATAAATAAAAAAGGTCAGTTTAACCAATTGACATTGAGATTGAAGGTAGGTCTGTGGAATGCCTCACCGGACCTGAAAATGTTGAAGGCATCCAGTCTGCAAGTATATATTTGTCAAGAGTTAAGAAAGCTACTGCTTTATTTGTGGCAAGCTTCAGTCAAAGATTGTTTGACACTTGAAAATCCATGAGAAGACAAAAGCCATGCTCACTCAACTAAAAGCCTCAAAACTACTTAAAAAATATTAGGACAGTTGAGGAATAAGGAAAACTGTACTTAACAACATAGAGGTTTTCAAAAGTGATAGTGAACTACTAAAAATAAAATGCAAACACTAAGTTGAAGTATGACCTCAAGCATACTTGCTTTGCGCATGTACTGATGTGGGCTGTAACTTCAGAACCCTTGCTGGTGGCATTTTTGTAAATGGGCTTTACAACCAGAAACAGCTGATGACAAAGGACTGAAAAGGGTCTTGAGTTAGGCCTCAGTGGTGCACTATGTCAACAAATGTCCCAGAGTGTTTGGAAGCTCATAACAGTGATGAAAGAGATGAAAAAGATGAAGTGTCTGCTGCAATAGCAAAGTGACTTTTGCATTCTGGAGCATGCCCAATCTTTTTTTTTTTTTTTGATAAATATGATCAATATCCCTCCAAGCATGAGTATACTTGGCAAAAGATTTGTGAATTTGGAAGACTTCTGCTAATCTTGTGCAAAGAAATTTCTAAATGCAACATCAAAGATGTTAGGCTCTCAAATTTCCATGTACTTATCTAAGCGGTCAAGAGAGTATATGGGTTTGATGAGGACAACCATTAATATAAAACTACTTGTCTTGCTTTGACATAAGGACACTCATTGCACAAGGTCAGTGACCTTACATGCTGCACAGCTCCAGTATCAGATTACGATAGGCTTAAAAAGTCATGTCAAGCTTTCAAAACACTTTACTTCTCCAAGTGCTTCAAGCTTGTCTCTTGCTCAGCAAGAGACACCTGCATCATTTGTGCAGAATCTGCTCATTTTACTGGAGCCTTCCACGCTCCCTTTCACTGAGGATAGTTAACATCTTCATCAGCATTTGGAAAAGACTGCAAATTCAGTGACTGGAGTGCCAGAAGAAACCCCTTTCTCTTTGCTATACCTAGCTGTCAACCTTTTTTAGGGGACAAGACTGTCAAAGAGTTTCTGCAAATGACCATGGTGCCCAAAGCCCTGAACTTTTAAGATGAACATAGCTTTGCAGACAACCTTTTTTAGGGGACAAGACTGTCAAAGAGTTTCTGCAAATGACCATGGTGCCCAAAGCCCTGAACTTTT
>NW_015116085.1:8665-18541 GCF_001443285.1 Poecilia latipinna
GGACAAGACTGTCAAAGAGTTTCTGCAAATGACCATGGTGCCCAAAGCCCTGAACTTTTAAGATGAACATAGCTTTGCAGACATGCTACAAAATTTTCTCAGGTGATGGCTTAAAAACCATGTACCAGTCCAAGTTGAAGACTGTCTTGGACATCATTGGAACATTCAGAAGTTCCAATGAAACAGTATAAATCTGTTGCCAACGCCTTCTGGATGTTTTGCAAAGGTGTTTAGAGAGTTCTTTGCTTTGACCCATCACAGGATGTTCCTTGTGTGACATATTGGTAATGACACACCTTTTGATAGGCCATCAGTTTGGACTGAACCAGCTGATATTCATTTGCATTGACAAAGGGCAGGATAAGTTTCTGATCACTGATAGATTTCGGCAGGTGTCTTGACTTTCCACCTCCCCTCTGTTCAATATTTTTTCTCTGTGTCATTTCACAATATTAAACATAATTTGTTTTAGTTTCTGTCTACGTATGAGCTACTTGGGTTGTTGCTGTCATGATTAGTGATTGAAGAGGACCCAAAAGCAGCAGCCAAAAGTTCAGAATAAGTGTGAGGATTAAACAAAGACAAAATCCAATTTACAAAAAAGGAACAGCCAGGGGAAGACAAAAATTCAAGCAAATACAAAAAGACACAAGGAGAGAGACGAGATGTGGCAAGATGACAAAAACAAACTGGCGACTACTAACAGAGAGAGAGAAGTTAAAATACTGTGAGGTTGAGTAGGAACAATGAACCTGGCCTGATGAGGTAACTGACTGCAGGTGTGAGTACAGTAGTTGGAGCACGAGTCAGGCTGAGGGGAGGGAGGTGGTAGTACAGGGAAGCTGGGAAGATATACGAGAACACAAGAGAGAGAGGAAACACAAGAAAGCTGGAAATAATTCTAACACTGAAGAAACTCTAAGACTAAAGAAAACATGATAAACTAGAAAGAAACAAAGACATGAGAGGAAACTATAAAAAGAACTAAACAGAAACAAGGCTGGTCTAAAAATAATAAGGAACACGGAACGAGAATCACTAAAGAACGACAGATGTAGACACAGACATATAAGACTAACTAAACCTAGAGTAAGAAGATAACTAGAAATCGTACAAGGGACTGAAATAAAGAAACAGAAAAATCTTACAAAAAATCAATGACAACAAATAATCAAGAATAATAAATCAAAGAATGAACTGAAACACAATTGATAAATAAAACGAGCAGCAAAAACTATATATATATATATATATATATATATATATATATATATATATATATATATATATATGAGATAGAGTGGGTCATGGATGTGGGACCCAAATGGTTGACAAAATAAACTCAGTTAATAAACTTCTGGATGTTTTATTTTTCAGAGTCTGAATCTCTCCACCAGTCCGTTTGGGGATGATGTTGAGTTGGTGTAGCAGGAAGAGGTTCTTCATTCAGCTAAGATCAAATATTGGCTATTTGGCTTTTTCCCATCAATATTCCTCTTTTTCTTTTATATTTCCTTTACTTTATTTTTTCTTCACAGCATGCTTTAATTTTAATGAATTCACCATCATCCCTTCTTTCTTCTGTCGCCGTCCCTGTCTTAGTTATTTCCTTGCCTCTTCTGTTTCTCTTTATTTGCTTAGCTATTGTTTTGGTTCTTTATTTCCATCCATTAACTATCAGCTTAGCAGTGCATTATGAGTGTGAGAAGCGCTGCTCGGGCTTGTTGTGTGAAAGAAATGGAGCCGGCGTGACCTCGAACTGTGGGCGGTGCAGAGCTTCAGTCAGAGCGGAGGGAGGACACGGTACACACACGCAGCCAAACCACAACAACGAGCAGCACCACAGTTAGAGCAGCATGGAGCTGTAAGGACCTGGGACTGGCCGGGACTGGTTTCCCATCAACCGACTTCACTAAGGTTTCAATAACTTCTCCGAGCTAAGTGCGTTTTTCCCGCAACATGGAGAGTAAAGGCAACGGGCTGCTTCTGGTTGCGCACTTTATCCTCATCTGCCAACAAGGTAAGGCATGCCGCGGGGTGTATTTGGGCCACACTACACGTATTATGCAGTTTACTCGTGTTCAGGTTCAGATTTAGCTGAAAGTGATTTATTGATGTATTTCTTTTTTATAATTGCTGGCCAACTTTTGCGGTTATTGCGCAGCAGCTTCAGGTGCGCTGTTTCGACATAAACAAACTAAAACGATGGCGCTGCTAATGAGTTTGGATTGGATGCTTTTGCCCAAGTTTAATTCCACCAAACAAAGAGCTGTGGGTCTTGGCTTCATGTGTGTGATGTCTCCTTTGTTTTCTGTTGAAAATCACCCGGTGCTTCTGTGAGATGATAGATTAAAACGTTGGGAGGAGCAGAAGGTCTCCTATCAGCTCCAAAGCGGAGCTGTCAAGCATGAAAAAGTGGTTTGGACGCGGTCTCACTGGTTCATTAAAGCTGTCAGATGCTCCTAATCTGTCTGAAACAACAGCCGTAATCCTCCAGTGCTTCACAGAGACATCTACTCTCACTGCACATGAATGCTCTTATTTCTAATTGGGTAAAGTTTCTGTTGCTGCAGGTCAGATGTCAGAGAGAAAACAGACCTCCAGGACAGAGAAGTTTGTCAGGATTTCATCTTGTGTCTAAAAGTAAGAATGAAGTGATCCAGAGGTTTAAGGACTTTATGTTAGTAAGAAGTCAGTCTTGTTCTGATTGTTCCACTTTCATCTTGGCAGCAGCCCAATGAGGTGCTTAAAATATTTGGTTTCACTCTGATTAACATCTAACAAAACAGCTCAGATTTTATAGGAGAGGAGAGATTTTATAAACGTTGCAACTTTTCTTATCACAAATTGCTTAATAAATGACAATTCACTGGAGAGGAAGAACTTTTGGAGTCTCTTGATAGTGTAACATTTTGCAATACTTTTTAAATCCCACATACCGTTAAACTGATATTTCAAAAACTTGTGATTTCTTAAATGTTTCCTGGCCCACTTTGAGAGGTAAATGTGAATGAATTACATGATGATGATGATGTTGTAGTAATAAGGACAGCAAAAATGTTGATTGCTGAAGAAGCAGCTCAATCAAAAAGTGCGGAGGAGAAAGTCTTTTGAGAACTTGTTCAGACTGAAGGTGACAGCAGTGAACCCTGCTCAGTCACTGGGGTTTGCTGATTGATTAACCAGGCTAACTGTTAGTAGAAGTAGAAACTCATGATGTATTTAATGGGATTTTGTTTGCACAATGACTGTAGCAAAATGTTTACTAAGTATGGTTGAATAGCACTATATGAAATATTACAGTATGTAGAAGACACACATACTTGACAAAGACTAACCACTGCTGTGCTGCTGTTTTATAATGTCTCTCAGTTTCCTTATGCTTAGACAAGTTATCAGTCATTGAAATGCAGAGGTTGGTAGTAACTAGTTACTAGGGTTGTCAAAAAGAATTGATATTTTAATATAATCTTTAGTAGAATTTTTTTAAAGATTCTAATTTTTATCAAATTTAATATGAGCATGCCTGACCTCCAGACCAACGTTTTGCACTGGTGCACCTAACTTTTGTTCTCAGGTACACCAACACAAAAGTTAGGAACACCATTTTTTTTTCAAACATATTTGTATTGATTATTAGCAAAACATTGATAAATATGGTACAAAACAATCATTCCATCAATAATCTTTAGTTATTATAGAAACCATGTCATAAAAATTACATGGAATCAAATTTTAACGGATTTTAAGCAATCAAATTTTAACGGATTTTAAGCCAGAAACAAATCCCCTAACAGCAGTCACACTCGTGCAAAACTTAACTGAGGTAAATAAATAACATTTGCACAAAGTAGAAAAAGATAGCATTTGAGATAACTTTGTTTGGATAATATCTCCACATTTGTGGATATATTGTTCTCAAATATGAAAAGAGAATAAAAAAGATTTCTCATAAGCAGTTAAGAAGGGGTGCCAAATTTTATACAATCTATTTTCAGAACCTTGGACAGTAAATGTTATCTTTTCCAAGTCCATAGAAAACGTATTAGTCCTTATCCATTTTATATCCCCTATAAAACCGTCCTTATCCAGTGTGAAGGGGGAGCTGGATCTTCTCACCATAATAAGATGGCAAAGGATAAAAATGAGAGCGTTCTTTGTTTAAAGCATAAGTCCAGTTTTGACACAACTTCAAAGATGGTGGGGAAGGGGTTTAGCTGGATCATCACCAATCTCTGATTGGTTTGGGCCACAAAGTGGACCTAATGTGTGCCTGTTGTCAACCTCAGGAAGATTTTCAGTGTTAAACTCAGTTTTTTGTATCTAGACTGGTTGCAGCAGGGCAACCTCTTCTCTTTTTTTTATGTCAGGTGCGCTATTGAGAAGTCTGGTGTTATTGGTCACACTCTCGATCCCTTCTGACTCATATGCCGTCGTTGTCCAAACAGTCTGACTTTTATGTCTCAACACTTCCACAAGAGACATTCAGCTCCTATTCCGTCCAGAGCTTCTCACCTGATCATGAGCTGCTCTGAGTTTTAATCTCATGGGAAATGCATCCACAGAAATCATGAGCCTCTCCCTTTAGCCAAAAAGACGAGGCAAACAGTGTTGTTTGCATCCTAGATGCAAACATCTTTGAGTTAGATGCCTTGGAAAAAAATGGAGTGCTGAAGAATGCGACATACTAACCTAATCTACCATGCCATGGGGTTTAAGAGCAATTTAAAAGGCCAGTAAAGCTCCTGTACCTGCAACAGTGAAAGAGAAAAGCTCTCGGTTGACATAAGTCAACATTATCTGTTTAAATGTGAACTGTTACAATCTTCTGCCATATTTGATCTCTATAGAAAATATTATGCAGAATTGCCAGAAAGAGAAATTGTACAGGGATCCTGCTAGATAAATCTGCATGGACCAAATCCTTGCATACATTGTAAAAAAAAAAACTGCTTTGTATTAGCCAGATCCATGTTTTATTTACTATAAAACTATCACTTATTTCTCTCTCAATAGTAATGTATTATCAAGAGAAAATTAGCAGGCAAATGGAAGCACACAGTGATACTGTGGGTGAGGTTGGACCAAAATGCAAGTGAAGCAAAGGCAGAGGGTGGATAATGATGAAAAAGGTTTTAATAAGAGTCCCAAAAAACAACTTACAAAAAGTGGAATGTCAATTCTGATGAAAATGACTTTAGTGGTTTTAGTGTGCAGGATGAAGATGAAGGTAGCGATCAATGACTTTTCCTGTCATGTAATCAGAATATACTTAATCTCATCATTGTTTTAAACAGTGACAGAATATTCTTAAAGCCATTTGTCATTTTGACAGATTATGATTCACACACTTGGTGCAGACACACAGACATTTTCAACATTTTGCACAGAGTACATCACAGAGGTCACTAAATTAATCAGAATGAATTCACAACTCTGTATTCTCTCTGATCTTGACTGAACTAAATGCATCTCGCCATGCATTTAGTTGGCGAGACTAAATGCATGGCTGAACTAAGTCAATCTGATCTTGACTTAGTTCAGTCAAGATCAGATTCTCTCTGATCTTGACTGAACTAAATGCATCTCGCCATGTTGGATCTGACAGCAACTTGGGCAGGAGCAATGAACAGGACGCTTTGGAGCGCGTCTGAGCAATGCACTCTGCTTGATTTCCCCCCACTACCCCTCGTTCAGAGAATTATGCCGACTTTTGCTTGCGTCAGATAAAATTTTTTTCCCTGATTTCAAACTTCATGGTAGCCAGAGATGCAAAAGCAGACTTCAGACTTTTCTTAGGTTTGACTGTTTCCAGTTTCAGAAACAGTCTGTAATATGTAATCAGGAGTGAAAGTAAGCATGAATGTCATACTAATGAATAATGTTGTCCCCTCTTGAGTTACCGTACTGTTTACAAATGACTGGTAACATTGTATGTATGGATTCTCTCTGTTTCTCAACAGTTTGCTGATTAAATTAATTAACAGCAGCTTCAAAGCTGGATTGTTTTATTTGATGCTTCCATGAAGCCAGATTTATGTTAGTTGTAGCATTGTGATGGTGCTTTACACAAATATCTTACAAACAGAATGGTTAAATGACTTTGGGACATTTTAGAGGAAACCTAACACCATGAACAACATATTCTCTTGCTGTTAAGCCAGCGTCAGTACATTCTTTTACTTTACTCATAGTGTTGACTATCTTCAGCTTTTAGTGGGGCAAAGATAGGGAATAAACTGAACCAGTTTGTATCATATGACATCACATTATCATTTGATAAAAGACTGTCTGATATTTGATAGAAGTATTTCTGAGACCTGTACCTCCCCACAGTACAAGTAAATCTGTTACTATTTTTGCTTTGTGTTTAAAATGGCAAAGTACATTGACATATTTTTTAATGCAATTCTAAAAATAGTCAGCAAAAAATATGTTTAATTGGTAAATGTGCTTTTCTGAATTCAAAATATGCTTTGCCTTTTGATAATTACGTGACCATGAAAGCCCAGTGTATCAGGTATTATACAACAAATTTGTAAAAACTGGAAAATGTTTCAAGTATTTGCTGCTTTGTTTTAAGTTCAGAGCATCCAATAAACTGTTCTGGTTTTAAACATTTAATTTTTGTAACAATGGTTTCTTCTGTCAGCCTTTAAATGATTAAACAACTTTCAGTCATGAAAGCAGATTGAAGTCTTTTCTTTAGCGTAGCTTTTCATAACGCTGATATTATTTGAAACTGGAAACATCTCAACACCTAATAACAATGTTCAGCATGCTAAGCTTTAATTTATGGCAATTCTGTTTAGTTTAAAAATCTACATGTACAAACTATAATGTTTTGTTATATGGAAGTTTATATTGTATTTAATCAAGCTTCCATTGTGTTAAGTGAGTTGCCAAGCAATAACGATAACGGGGAAAAAGAACAGCCTGAAGTAAAAATGTAAGAAGTCTTTGCCTAACTTTAATTTTCTTCATTTCAGAGCTGACTTTTTTCAAGTTTGTGTGAGGAACACAGTTCCAAAAAATGATTGTATTTCAACAATCACCTCCTATAAAGTTAAGCTGATGACACATGATTGCATGACAATTTGTCTCACTGCCAGTCTTTGGAAAAAGGATGAGACGCTGTGGCAGTGTGAAGCTGGAGCAGAAGTGTGAGAGTACAGAGTGGGTGAATGGGTGGGAGAGTGGGGTGGGGAATTTTGGGGTCCCTCAGACCCGGAGGCCTCACAGGGAGATTGGAGTGCAGGTTAAGCGGTGCTCCTTCGTTCATTAGTCTTCCTCAACATCCCCAGCCTCGTTACCAACCCCATTTCCTGCCAGCTCTCATCTCTGTTTTCAGTCCTGCTTTGTCTACTGTACACTGTAAAAAACATCATACCTTGCATCAGATAAGGCTTCATGAGCTTTAGTCTGTGGCAGAAAATACAGAAAATCAATTCCATTTATGTGGTGTTTGTGGGTCAACTTTAATCATAAAAAATATTTTCAAAATGGTTTTAAACCATTTAAACTGACTTTTAAATGTCAGTTGTTCTTTTAAATAAGCCATGTAAAATTAACAGTGTGTTGACAAATGTTCTTTGGGCTTAAGGCTCTATTTTTCCATGGGAATTGTTTTAACTTAGCAAAATAAAAAAAAAGAAAACTTGTGATTGTGCTTTTATAAAATGGTGAATACAGTTTTAATGTTGCCTACCTCAGTATAGATATGTTAATAGTGTAGCATGAAATAATGAAGGAAATTATTTTAACTCTGAGCAATTATCTCCATATGATGCATTGTACATTGGGATACAGATTGCGTGAAGAGAGTCCCAAAGGCTTAGAAATGACTTTCTAACCTTTTTCTGATTTAAAGATGTTGGTGAGCTTGTTTCTCATCTATTCTTGATTATGTTTTTTTTTTTTTCGACAGAGCCATGATGTTCAAGATCATTTAGGCTTCGTGTTGTTAAACAAGTCCTATTTAAGCCATTTTAAAAAAAACTTTACAGGTCTGGTGTTAACCAACCTGATTGTGACTGAAATTCAACAGAGCTCTCCTGGATCAATTTTTACTTTTAATAAAATAATAAAATATAATATTCTATCAAGGTGTAATGAAGTATATTGATTTAGTATAGTGCTTTATTATTTTTTTTCTTTATCTTTATCTATACACATTAGGGCTGTTGTAAACGACTAGTAATTTACCAATTATTCTGAGAATTAAATGTAATAACTTTAAGGTGGCAAATATTTTCTTAACAGTTCAACATGAGTCGAGGAAGCCTGAAGACCTACTTTGTTTAAACATGTCTTTGGTGGTTTAGTGTAGGCTCTGTAGTTGATAGTAGTTGGTATGTGAAAAATGTTTCTTGCAGTGTATTCCCTCAAGCCAAGATCTTTATATTTTGCTATTTAACATTTTTTCTAACTTTTTCTTTTGCTTTTCTTAGCTCTTAATCTCTCATTTTCTGTCTTTCTTTTACATCTTCTCTGCTGCTGCACATGTTTTGTTAACCATTTTCATGCATCGCTCCCCTTTGGCAGCGGCACAACTTCATTCATCTGCTGTCTACTCTCTTTCTTTTCACCCCTTAAGGTTTTTTCTAATCCTCTTCTTCATTTGGCTGCCCCCTCATTTCTGGGTGTGTGAGGGTTGAAGGATGGTGTTATGGGGTGGCCATATTGTCCTTGTTGATGCCTGCCTGGCGTTCTGCCACCACATTGACCCACCCTCTCCTTCACCTCGTCTTCTGTGGTTGTGGCTTTTCAGAACTATGTAATGGAGGATGTCAGCAGATCCAGGTGGCTTACAGTACCTCTGACAGGACCCCTCACACCAGGGTCCTGTTTAGCAGTAAAACAAGGAAAGCCTCTGTAGAGGAACTTGTAGAAAGCCATTGGATTTGGGATCCACTTGTGGACTGGCTGCAAGATTGTAGTCCCTGTTTGATCCCGAACCTTCGATGGCCCTTATCTAAAGGGCCATAGACCAACGAAGCGCTACAAAGAAAAAGCCATGCAGTAAAAGACCATCGATAAAAGGCCTAAGTGGAGGACATGGGCTGGAAAAAGTCCTCAACAGTGAAAGGGCTGATACGCTCCGTTTCGTTTCCATTCATCGGCTTGTGGTGGGGATCTAAGCAGGTGACTGCAGAACTGCTTTAGGCAGATGTTAGATCACACAAAAGGCCTTAATGAGCTTCAGCAGGGCCTTTCTCGTATTTACAGAACATTTGCATTTCATGAATTAGTCCGACCTTATTATCCAGATCAGCTTCTACAAATTCAGCAGGAATGAGCTTAAGTCTTCAATGACCAACATTATAAGCTTACAGTACAGGAAGTCAAACTCTACATGCATGTCTCTATTTAAATCACTCTGAGAGGGAAAAGGCATTGTTTGAAGAAAAGAAAAAAATAAATAAAAAATGGGTCAAAAGTGGGTTTCAGGATTTCTTTTAAAAAATTACCAGGAGTGATGATGCAGTACCGGAATTATGATGCTAGACTGATGACCAAAAGGTAGCTTTTTAAAAAGGTTAAATAAATAATAGCTTTACTGAACTCCATGGGGACATTTTGTTGTTTTCTCATGCTGCAATGAATCCTGTTTTAAATCACATTTCACGTTAAATCTCACAGCGTTGTGACTCGAGGATTAAATGTATTGCAAAATGTTTTGCCTCTTTTGCAATTGTGTTAAAACTTGTAGCTTATAATAGTTTTATTTAAATGCATAAAATTGAATAACTGAAAAAAAGAATGATGGACAGAAAGTAAGCCAAAGCATTGTGCTGCTAACCATAGACATAATATAAGGATAGACGCCTCATGGACCGCTCTCGCCTATTATCGCTGACGAGATTTAGGGCGGCC
>NW_015116085.1:22709-24121 GCF_001443285.1 Poecilia latipinna
TGGGGAAAAGGAGGGCTTGTCCGCGGGTTCCACGATGGCCCCACATGGGTTTGCTCATGTAGGGCCACAGCCCACATGGGCAGTACATGGGCCCTAAATGGACAAACCCATGTGGGTTCTAGACACAGGCTAACAGAAGTGGCTTTTTGGCTCTCTTATATATTAAATGATGAAATATTGTCCTGTTTTTTGTTTCATTCTTTTTAATTGCCCTGTAGGCAGCAATTTATCCACATATGTACTTCTATTATTTTTGATACTTTACTTAAAGATGAGTTGTACAAGTTTATGTTATTGGGGCAGGGTGGGAGGGGGGGGCGATGACATGTTCGCATACACCTCAGAAAGAAAGTATGTAGTTGCGCCCCTGGAGTTCATAATTTGAAAATTTACAACAAGATTATTATGTGGTAAACTGTAAAAAGTCAGGAGAATTTTTGTCTGAGGCCAGCCCTCTAAGGACCAAAACCAACATAATAAATAAAAGCATAAATATATATTTTGTTTTTCCTCTTCCTTACACATGAGTTTCCGTCAAGTAATGTATATATTTTCTTTTTCATTTCCTCGAAACATACGTTTTTGTCAAGAAAAGTAAATATTTTGTTTTCTTTTTTTTTTGCTTCTCCCTTTTTTGCTTGCTCTTTTTCTACAGCATCATTATGTTAACGAGGAGAGCTGCCTTCTATGTCCAGCTCCTCTACTATTGGTCAATAGAGCTTTGGAACCAACGTCAGACTTTGTAGGGCATTTAGATTTTGCGCAGTCGCTCGGTGCCATCTTTGCAGGCCACAGACCAAAACAAACTTTATCCCAGTGGTTTTACTGTGTTACCGACTGTAGTGAAGTTAGTTTCGAGTTGGATATTGGATATTCCAATATCCGCCAAGCAAGCTTATGAACGCTAATTTCGGCCAGCCGTTCTCTAGCTCCCTCCTCAAGCGCTCGGAGGTTCACTTAGGGACTGCCAACAAATTTCCAAACCAAACACTCCTGACAAACAAATGTTAATAAATGCCTTGCCTTGTGACCAACTGATACAGAAAAGTGGTAATTCATGCTTTTACATGAGACACACTACTCTCTATTAAAATGTCAAGTCATATTTAATATTTCAAATAACTTTAATGTTAAATAATGTTTTCTTCAATAGCTTCCATATTGTGTGCCACATTGCCTAGAAATTAGTGTGTAATTGTACTAAACTCTCTATATGAGGCACATGCATTTTTATTCCATTTTAACAACATTTTTATTTTTGTTACCTATTTTTTTTAGTTTAAATTGAGTATTTCTCCTCAATAGCTTCTAGGTCATGTGACCTATTGAGTCAAAATCAGTGTGAAATTGTTATAGCTCTACAACTCTAGATCTAAACTTTAGATTGTTCCTCTTTAGGTCCAAAAATAATA
>NW_015116085.1:27320-30334 GCF_001443285.1 Poecilia latipinna
GTATTTCCGCTCGGAGTATTTCTGCTTGGTCTTCTTCTGGTTGCTGTATTTCTGCTGCATCAATATGTTAATGAGGAGAGCTGTCCAGCTCCTCTACTATTGGCCAATAGAGCTTTGGAACCAACGTCACTGCGTGAGACGTTGTTGGGCGTTCAGCTCGCTCGGTGCATTCTTTACAGGCCACAGACTAAAACAAACTTTATTCCGGTGATTTTAATGTGTTACCAACTGCAGTGACGTTAGTTGTGAGTTGGATATTCCAATGCTCAGCACTCGGAGGTTCACTTAGGGCTGTCAACAAATTTCTGAACTGAACACTCCTGTCAAGTCATATTCAATATTTTAAATAATTTAAATAATCTAATGTTTTCTTCAATAGCTTCCATATTGTGTGCCACATTGCCTAGAAATTAGTGTGTAATTGTACTAAACTCTCTATATGAGGCACATGCATTTTTATTCCATTTTAACAACATTTTTATTTTTGTTACCTATTTTTTTTAGTTTAAATTGAGTATTTCTCTTTAGTAGCTTCTAGGTCATGTGATCTATTGAGTCAAAATCAGTGTGAAATTGTTATAGATCTACAACTCTAGATCTAAACTTTAGATTGTTCCTCTTTAGGTCCAAAAATAATAACTTCAGTTTTGTTTCTGTTCAGCTGCAGAAAGTTTTGGCACATATTTTAAGTTTTAAGCATCTATTTAGTGACTGGAGGGGTTCAGAGTCACCTGGTGACATGGTAATGTAGAGCTGTGTATCGACAGGGAGTAAAAAGGGTCAAATCGAATAAAAATGAGTGTACCTCATCTGTACAGACTGGTAGAATGCTACCAGTCTGTACAGATGAGGTACAGACTGGTACCTCATCAGTCTGTACCAGTCTGTACAGATGAGGTATACTCATTTTTATTCGATAAAAATGAGTATACCTCATCTGTACAGACTGGTAGAATGCTACCAGTCTGTACAGATGAGGTATACTCATTTTTATTCGATTTGACCCTTAAAACAGATAAATGTGCCAAAACTTTCTGCAGCTGAACAGAAACAAAACTGAAGTTATTATTTTTGGACCTAAAGAGTATTGACAGGGAATAAAAAGGGCTAAATCGAATAGAAATGAGTGTACCTCATCTGTACAGACTGGTACAACTAGTCTGTACAGATGAGGTACACTCAACTCAAAACTAACTTCAAGTTAGAACAATTGTTCTACCAGTCTGTCTAGAGTTAGATATAGAGTTGTAGATCTATAACACTTTCACGCTGATTTTGACTCAATAGGTCACATGACCTAGAAGCTATTGAAGAGAAATACTAAATTTAAACTAAAAAAAAATACGTAACAAGAATAAAAATTTAGTTAAAATGGAATAAAAATGCACGTGCCTCATATAGAGTTTAGTACAACAATTGCCTACTGATTTCTAGTCAATGTGGCACACAATATGGAAGCTATTGAAGAAAACATATTATTTAACATTAAACTTATTTAAAGACCTAAATGCCCCACAAAGTCTGAGTAGTGACGTTGGTTCCAAAGCTCTATTGACCAATAGTAGAGGAGCTGGACATAGAAGGCAGCTCTCCTCGTTAACATAATGATGCTGCAGAAATGCAGCAAGCAGAAAATGGAGAAGCAAAAAAAAAAAAAGACTAAACAAAATGTTTACTTTTCTTGACAAAAACGTATGTTTCGGGGAAATGAAAAAGAAATATATATACATTACTTGACGGAAACTCATGTGTAAGGAAAAGGAAAAACAAAATATATATTTATACTTTTATTTCTTATTAAAATATATATTTATGCTTTTATTACTTATAATGTTGATTTTGGTCCTCCGTAGTCCTCCACATAAGGATGTAAAAGTTATGTCCAGTCAAGTCTGAATGAATGACAGTTCAACTAAATACTTAAAAAGCCAGATGTAGATTTCTTCTGTTATCCCAACCCATTGTTCATGACAAGGAGGGCCCACCTTTCCCCATTTCCTCGTAATAGTATTCTTACTATTTGTTATTGTCACTATCTCTGTCTTTTACACTTACCTTTTCTTGAATATTGTTAAAATTGCAAATATATGACATAAGTTTTTGCCAATCTAACTGGAATCACATTTCCAAAAGTAGTCGGAAAAACTAAAGAAATCAACAGTGATAACTACCAAGTGCAGTTTCACACAAGTATCTATCTATCTATCTATCTATCTATCTATCTATCTATCTATCTATCTATCTATCTATCTATCTATCTATCTATCTATCTATCTTATTTTCCTTTTGGCTTTTTCTCTTTAGGGGTCGCCACAATGATTCATCCGTCTCCATGTAACCCTATCATCCGCATCTTCTTCTCTCACACCAACTACCTTCATGTCCTCTTTCACTCATGTGAAATAATAAATCTCTTCTTTGGTCTTCCTCTAGGTCTCTTTCCTGGCAGGTCCATCCTCAGCATCCTTCTACCGATGTATTCAGTGTCTCTCCTCTGTACATGTCCAAACCATCTCAGTCTGGCTTCTCAGACTTTATCTCCTACACATCTGACATGAAATGGACATACAATGTCTTTTATCCAGATTCAGTATGGCAGATTAAGAAAAGAGTGCATAATAATGATGTAGAAGCAAAATGTTAGGTTTAAAATAATTTTACAAATATAATATCAAAGTCCGCATGTTCATGTATCCTGGTGTTAAAAGCATTTTTCACTGCGGTTAAAACTGTAAGTCATTTGTGGTTTTGCCCATTGTTTTATTTTTCCTATTCTTTTAGTTGTAGCTCAGTCATATTGGATGGAGAACATCTGTTGTCAGCCATTTTGTGTCTGGATTTTTACTGGGTCATTCTGACTTGGGACTATGCTTTAAACTAAACCATCTATTGTACCTCTGGCTGTATATTCAGGGTGGTTCTCCTGCTGGTTGGTTAACCTCCACCCCATCCTTAGGTCTTCTACAGTCTAACACAGTGGTCCCCAACCCCCGATCCACGGACCGGTCCGTGGA
>NW_015116085.1:34522-36932 GCF_001443285.1 Poecilia latipinna
AAGGATTGTCGGCCGATTCTCCAAACCTCTGTGATCACAGAGCTGATAAAAGTACAACAGGATCGATCGGTTCGTGTGTCCAAAGCAGGATATACAAACCACACGAACAGATTCCAGTCAAGAACATCGCGATTCCAGAAGAAAATCCACAAAACCCCCAACATAGCATACGGGAATTTAGAATAACCAAGCACAGATGACGATGTAGAAGCAATAGTGACAGTTGGTGGAGTCATTTTAAGAGATAAAAGACGAAACAAAAAGAAAAGGCGGTGGATAAAAGACGACGGGAGCAGCCGCTCTATTTGCTGCACTATGATTTGGAGGTGACTGTGTTTTTTCATAGTTAACATTTTTAACTGAATAAACATAAACATATATAATAATGACCTTTACATATAATAATAAACATTTCCACATATCATCTCCGATATCCACTGGACTCAAAGTTGCGCGATATGCCAGCTGTTTGGGATTCCCCTCTGTTCTTACGTCACCGCGCTTTCTGATTGGCTACCTGTCACATTCAGCAGGTTGTATTCTCATTCCCAGTCAGGGTAAACCCCACAGGCTGCGATAAAAAGGCCAAGACAACCCAAATTGAGTATATTCAGGATTTAGCGGGAACACCAACATGCAGAAGCCTTATCTGACGGTTCACCCCCCCAGCAAAATATTCCAAGTCTTGACCGGTGCTTTAATGTTCTCTAACAAAACACTCAAGCCTTCACAGAACGGCTGGACTGATATTGGGATTAAATTACACACAGACTGAATTATTAATCGCTGTGCTAAAGAAAATACTTAATGCTGTTTAGCAGTACTTGAGTTAAGGGGGCTATGTAGATTTTTTGACGTTTTTTTTTTTTTTTACAAAAGTACAAGGATTTTTTTAAACATGTAAAAATTATAATCTGCTTTATAATTATGCAGGAAAAACTATTTAGTGGTGTCCTATCACAAACTAAGTAAATAAAATAGGTTGTTGAATGTCATAATGTGGGAACGTTTAAGTTCCAAAGTGTCCAAAGTGTGGCCCGGGGGCCATTTGTCCCCTTGAAATTATTTTTGTTGGGCCCTGATCCACAAGGCAAGAGTGGTAAAAATTTCACCAACAGTAAAGAAAACAATTTATCACCCAAAAAATGTTTATCCGTTTTCGTTTTAACAAGACAACAGTCTTAAGTCATTTTTATGTTTTGGATCATTAATTATATACAGATTTTATAGAAATGTTTATATTGAGTAGGAAAACTGAGGGGGAAAATCACTATGGACATTTTTTTCCTCATTTTAATTCATTGAATTCTGTGGCGAAAAAGTTTGGACACCTCTGGTTTAAGGGGTGTGAATACTTTTGCAAAGCACGTTAAGAACAAATCCTACGGTACCAATCAGCAGTATTGTGGTCTAGACCACCTAACCCGAGACCAAGACAAGACCAAGACCAGAGTGTATCGAGACCGAGACAAGACCAAGACTTTTAGGTCCGAGACCAAGTCAAGACCAAGACTGAGGAAAGTCGAGACCGAGTCAAGACCAAGACCAGCGCCCCGCGCTATATGACATGATAAAATGTGAAATATGATCAAAATTGCTTCTCAAACTGATCTGAAAGATCTGTACTCCCATAAAAAGACCTAGATATTAAATACTTGATAAATTTTACCAATATTAAAAGCCATCTCTGTGCTACAATCCGCGGTGGTCTTGTGCCATCCCTAAAAAGATAACGCCCTGGGTGTTTGTCCATGTTGCTCATGTCAGAAACCACCACTGTCTGCACCATTAAACATAGCAATTGAGGCAATGTCCTGACAGTAAATAATGCTCAACTATGAACACTGACCAAGGAGCAACAAGAAAGAAGTAACCAAGCACAAGATGTTCACTGTGACTGTTCTCACCCTCTCTCCAACTACATGAAGCCAGGTAGTCTGACACCATGGCACACATTCCAGCTGCCACTTTGAGCAAAAACAATCAAAGAGCAATGTGCATGCTCTGTGTGCGCTTTCGTTCTTGTTTTATTTATTTGTTAATTAAAAAATATCAATGTACATAATTAAATAAAATAATGATAGGTACTGCAGTGTATGCAGAGCATTACAAGAACAAAGAAGAGTGTTCTGTCAGGTCAGCATATGCTGTCAGATTGTACGCTTAGCACAAACTCACGGCTATATCTGTCAGACACGTCATTACCATATCATTTTACTTAATTAGCAACATATAATCATGACATAGATCGTCATACTTTGCTATTAACAGTTGTATGGCATCCTGACTTAGCGGTTAAGTGAGTTTTACACGGGCGTGTGTTGTAGCTGACTCCAGCTGCAGTCAGACCCTGCTTTAAATACAATTTGAAAAAACAATGCATGTATATCTATGTGGTTATCATGGAAAA
>NW_015116085.1:37771-46523 GCF_001443285.1 Poecilia latipinna
CCAACATGCAGAAGCCTTATCTTCTTCTTCTTCTTGTATATGTCCTGTCAGAGTCTTCCACTTGAGCAGTGGATCTATGCATTAGCTGACACTTTGGAGGAGCTGCTGTCTTCTCCATGGTTTTCTTCCTGACCTGCCTGCTGTGTTTAGTTGCCTTTGCTCTCTAATATTATCTAACAAAACTCTGAGACCTCCATATAACAGCTGAGAACTCATTCTGAGATTCAGTTATGTATAAATGGATTCTGTTTAGTTAGATATTATTGAACTGGATTTTATTTTTGGAGTATCAGAATAGAGGAGACTGGATATAAATGCATATAAAACTTTTCTTTTCAGAAACTTTCCTTTTTTGTGAAAACAAATTAAACTATTTAAGACTCTCCTTCCACTTCATAGTCATGCATCACTTTGTGTGGAATGTGGAAAACCTTTGAAAGTATAAATACTTTTACAAGATCTATATAAATCTAGAGCTGGTATAAACAAATACGCTTTTAAATAAAGACACTCATGTTTTAATTGTATAACTAATCGGGTCATCATTACAAGCTAACACAGCTAAATGGGACACCTTGCTTTACTGTGTCAAGGTTAGAGAGTGACAAAGAATGAAATCCATAATTTCCTCTGTGTCCCACCCCCCGCAGCCTTTTTCAATCTAGTCATTCCTAAAAATAGTCTTGCATCCCCATGGCACAATCACAAAATGTCTGCCTGCTAATGAATGGCACTGGTGCTGATGATGTTTGGCCTCTCGCATTGAAGCAGCATGATGGCTTCATGCAAGTGAAAAAGCAATTAGTTCATGGCAGCAGATGAGCAGCTCCTGCAAGGCAGCTCCTGATGATGAAGTGCTGACATGATGGGATGGCAGCAGGAGGAGGCCGAGTGTCCTGCAGAGGGACAGAGGACAGCTGAAGGGTAGTTGGAGCAGAGGACACAGTCCCTTGGTTTTCATGTATAAATTTCCATCCATCCATTTTCTTACACTTTTATCTCACTGGTCTGGAGGGCTGCCAGTGCCCATCTTCAGCTGTCAACAGGCCAAAAACATGTACAAATTTGTCAAATGTATTTTTTACCTTTACCATTTTAGAAATTGATTCTCTCTAATTGAGGTTATGTGTTGGTGGATCATCATGTTTATAGTGAATTTAAGTTATTAATTGTTGACTGAAATCTCTTTAGATGGTCTAGCTATTTACAGTTCAACTCCAGTGTTGATAGTTGATAGTGTTGGTGCCGATCTCAAACTGTTTTGCAATTCTCAAACTGAGGCTTTGGAGGGTTTTCTTCTCATTTCAAATAAGATCATTTTTAATGGCAATAGAGAGCTGTGTTCTAAATCTAAACTTGTTGTCCACGTCTCATTTTATGTTTTAAATTACAACATAGTAAGCCAAACACTGTGTAGTGGCCAAACGGGAATGTGGAGTTCATCAGAACACTAAAAATGAACTTCACTGCTTGTTAGTAAAACAAAGCAAACGGTGTAGTGGGCAGAGGACAGGGTGAGCTGAGGCAGAGGGGGTGGTTGCAGGAACATGAAAGCTAAAAATCCAAATACTGACAGATATTACTTCAGTGGAAATGTCTGTGACATCTATTTTGGTGTTGAGTATTGAGCATTTTTTATAGTAATAAAGAGGGTGCATAAATATAAAGGGGAAAATATTAGAGCGAAATAAAATGCAAAATGCATGTGATAAAATAAATCAATTTGGAAAATATATTTTTATTCTGGTGACTGTTTATAAAGGAAAGTTAGAAAAAAAGCCCTTTTTAAAAGTTGCATATTTGTTTGGCCAAATCAAATTAAAAGATAAAAAGAAGAAACTGTGAAAGATGATCTGTGACATCATTATCGGGGTATTTCTACAGATATATTGTAACATAATTTTTTGGTAATATTACCCACCTCTAGTTCAGAGTCTTTCTGACTCCTCATCTTTTCAGTTGGAGAAATGCTACGTGATTTCAAACACTGTCACTGCAGAGAAAAAGCTAAATGTATTCACCTTGATTATGTGGATTATCTGTCTAGCTTGTTGAATTTTAATTAAACAAAACAAAAATGAAATGCAATCATTATTATCATATTGTCATGAGTTTAAAAAAACCTGGCCATTGCGCTCTTATGCAGTTCTGCTGGATTCAAATCTCCCTTCACAGTGCAGTCTGGGCTTTATCCCATTCACTTGAATTTCTTTGGTAGATTTTCTAATTAGCAAATCAGTGAACAGAAAGAGGAAGTGTGAATGATGATGTTGATTTTCTGCGCTGTTTTAGAGTTGTAGTCTGCCTGTAGTTTTATCAATGGCAGCAGAGGCAGTGAACAAAGCCGTTCACGCCTCATTCAGATCGACATTTCTCTCTTCACAGTGGAGGATGGTTGTTCACAGCGCAAAGAATATCCTGAAAGCTTATTCGTGTCGATCTGGCGCAGGCAAAAATCCCGGGCAAACACTGAGTAAAGTTTCAAACTTCAATAGAGTCCAGGCCTCCAGGAAGCAAACGTTTCGCAAAAGCAGAGAGTCCAGACCCTCCTGACAAAACAAACAGTAGAATAAATTGCTAGGATTTAGCAGGCCAGTTAGAAATAGATTATGGCAGGATTTGGAGTATTGGCTTGTTTTTACAAGTATGAGTACTTGACGCTGGCATCGGGTCCAATACTGATACTCATATCATCGTCAGCACACCACTAGTGGAACAGTTGATTTTGAAAGGAAACTAAAGGTTTTCTGACAAATCTAATGGAATGTTCTCATCTATGCTGACCACAACATGTGAAACAGTCTTAAGCTGCCGAGACATCACTGTGGTCACTATTATGAAGCTGCAGCTAATGTAAACAAATTGGGATGAGTCATTGATAACCCTCAGTTAGCAGATGTCACTGACTGAAAAGTCACAGAAAATATGGTGCTTCAGCTGTTGGCTAAGGGTCCTGGCTTGGTTTCATAAAACAAAGGCTGCTACTGAGTCTAGAGTCACATCAGAGCTCAAGTCAAATCAATAGTCTTTAGAGTGTATGTCTAAGCTGAGTCTGGAGTCTTTGTAATTTAAAAGTGACCAGGGTCTGAATCTGAAACTGAAGTCACTGTCCCTGGCATACATACTGGAAGTTTTTCAACATACTTTTGAGATACATCCAGCAGCTTAGACAGATAGACATGTTCAGTAGATTATTGAAAAATGTAACTCCATTCACTATGTAAATGAAATATAAATTAATTCCACACTGACAGTTTTTTGCTTTTGTTTCTGTTAGTTATGACAATTTTCTGCTTGCTGCAAATAGAAACATGATATTTAAGATTAGAATCAGTCCAGCAAAGCGTGTTTAGACATTTGGTTTTAAAGGTTATTTTCAATTTGATTCATTGAATATGACTGAACAGGTGGAAATTATGATGTGAATCTGCTGAGAGAGAGAAACAACCTGAAAATAAAACATGTCATTTGTTAAAAATATTGGAGTATGTTTAAAAAAAAATCAAGGCAGCTATTTTTTATGTGCCCAATGTGAGCATTACACACACGTGAATATAAGAGTATGACGTTATCTTGACCTCTATGGTATAGAGAATACCTTCAAATAGCAAACAACTCTAATTTCCACAGGAAGTAAAGGTGAACTAGAAAGTTGCATATTTCATCAGTGCGGAGAGCAGTCAACTACTAATGTGGAAGCAAGGGGGAAGAGAAATCCCTTCTTCACCCTGATCCCCTTCTGGGTGAAGTGTTTGCAAACTGTTACCGGTTGTTCTAGAGTTTTTTATCTTACAGCCAATATAAAACAGTTTGTCAGAGGCCCTGAGAAAAGCTCCCCTTACAGAGAAACAACTTAATTAAACTCTGAAACTGAAAAGACAGAGTGCCAACACTGCACCCCAAAGGAAAAGAAAGAAGAATTTTATGTAAAGCCCTCTTACATTTACTAAATTCTTAGTTTACACTACTTTTTAAACTGTGATTCAAATAAAATTATTCCTATGATGCCAAAAACTACAAATTCACTAAATTTGAAGATGATGTACTGAATGAACCTGAGGATCCAGCAGCATTCGAGTCATGAAGTGTTTCCACACTGCCAACTAGGGAAACCAGGCAGTAAACACTGAGCAAATCTACAAATGGTGGCCAAACAAGCCTGAATGTTTGTTCAAAGTGGTTCATTGTAACAATAAACTCTGTAGACAAATAACTCTTGCTGCTTTTATGTCAGTGGTTTACAGAGTTGGTTGGTTTCTGCCAGGATCTTTGGGTATTTGTGTGTTGCTTCTGTCTTGTGGTTTTATTTAGATCAACCTAGTGAAACTAGTGTCTCTCCTTGTTGGTCTATTTGTATAGTTTCTTATTTTAGCTTTTTAATGTTTGCCTTTTACTCTAATATAAAAAAATAGTTTGATGCTGTTGGGCTCAGAGTCTGAGAGGCTTTTCCTTTATCAAACATTTTTTTTGCGTCTTATTTAGTGGAAATATTGATGTTGATGAGACTTTCTCCAAAATTATAACCTTTTTCAACCTTTATAGCTCTATTGTTGAAAATGAGAAGCTAACATTCACAAATGACATTGAAATAAAATCCAGTCCAGCATCTGGTTTGAGGTGATTCCTCTGGAACCTGTTGGAGGAAAAATATCCCAACTTCAGAAGATGAGCTTTAACCTAACAGAGCTCTGTGGTTCCTCCTGTCAGTATGAGAGTCAGGGTGAGGAGGCGCCATGTTAGGAAGATGAAGTGGAAGCTGCAGGATCTTCAGAACAAACAGGTCATGATGCTGGGCTACTGATTATCCCTCTGTCTGGACACAGGATCAATAGAACCAGTTTAAAAGCTAAAATGAATGGTTATATGCCAGACATGGAAAACTGGGATGCATTCCATGCCATGATGTTCAGAATTTAGGTCTCATGGCATCTCAAGGTGTAAACATGCAGCCAGTGGGGTGAAGGAAATACAGCTCTATTTTGTAACAATTCAAGAGCTACAAGCTTTTATCACTTTGCCAAAAAATTAATCGGCACAGAAACTCCAAAGCTATATATATATATATATGTATATTTATTTTTTGTCATAATATCCCCAAGAATTTAAAACTTCTTTCACCCCTGTTGACAACCATAAAATGATGAATCAGTCCTCCTGTCTCCCCGTAGGCTACGTGACGTTGGAGGCTGGATAATTCCAGGCTAGCTCAAACGCTGGGTTCTTCTGTTCCTGGCAGCCAAGTAGGGAATCCTGTTTGTTGAGGCCAAGATTGTCAAAAATTACTGGATGACCATTAGTAAGAAATTTATTAGAAAAGAAAGGGGGTTGTTTTTTTTAATGCTGTAGAGAACAGCTTTAATGCTTATAAGTTCTGGGTTAGAGAACACTTGGATAGTCTCGAGCATCAAGGACTTCCTGCTGTTATTGGTCTATGTGAGAGCAGCTTGACCAATCTGATGATAAGACTATGTAGATAACATAAAGCAATAGAGGGGTGAGGAGTACATTATAACATTTTTTGTTACACAGGTTGACACTTTCTTGTATGGAATAAAATCAAAGCAGATGCACAGATGGCTAATTTCAGCAGTTGTCACACCTGAGCAGTTTGATTGGATTAAAATGGACTCTCATTGGTTTTGCCCACTGGTGCAGTTCCTCTAACCTAATGAGAGCATTAGTGTTGGTTAAACAACTGAATCAGTTATTTTACTAAAGAATGGTTTAGTTCGTAAATCATGTCAGATTTTTTTATGTGTCCTTGATTTAAACATGAATTAATTTGGTCTTGTTGTTAATTTGCTTATTAATCTATTCAGAAAGTAATTAGGCAATGAATCTTATTTTTGATACATAGCAACATAAGCACACACAGAGCAAATACCTTGATGATGGATTTCCTTTGGGGATTAGCAGCATGAATGAAGTCCTTTGTGTTGACAGGAGATGTCCTCTGTTTGACATTAGTTAGGACAGAAGATAAAGGGATGCATTTGCTTCTCTTGGCCTCTCGCTTATGTCATCCATAGCTGGTTTTGCCTTTTGTATATCTATGTGACTTACATACTTTTAGTAGTTATTTTTATGTTACCTACCCTCACAACTGGATTACTTTAAATTTAGGAAAGGGAGGATTTCTGCTTGATTTTCTGACCTACAAGCTAACCCACATGATGAGTTATTAAAAATTTTAAGACTAAAAATTGTTATTTTATTTTCTAATCTACAAGCTTAATTAGTAAAAGCTGCCTCTGTGTAGGCAGGTAAAATATGGAGGTAAATACTGGATCTGAAAATCCAGATCCAGAGACAATCGTATCGTTAATTCAAAATGATGAAGAAACTGACAGACAGCTGTCCAGCACCACAACAAATAGTCCCACTTGGACTATTCAAAAACTGTCTGTGTATAATACTGAAAATTTATTATTATGTTTTAGGGAGCATTTATTTTATAGCAAGACAACAATTTTAATGTTCTGGAGTGGCCCAGTCAAAGTCCAGGTCTAAATATTATAGAAAATTTGTAGTAGGACTCGAAATGACTTTTTACAGCTGATCCTCACAAAACCTGACACTTTCAGGCCAAAAACATGTCCTAGTTCTTCTACTCATAGGCATTCTTCTTTTGAACATTTAAACACTTTGTCAGAAGTTAAATTTTTAATAAATGTCTCAATAGGTTCCACTTTGCATGTAATCTAATTATGTTATAATATCTACAGATCCTGAAAAATGAAGGAGCTATAAACTATAAACAGAAAAACGAGACTAAACCAACAACACCGAATACATCGGAATAAGCACAGCATCATACAGCATGAAATGGGTGACTTACTAAAGCTGATCTTTTCAGGTTTTGCTTTGATTTCACAGAGGCAGTAAGCTGCTAGTGGTCTGTTCTGTTTTAATTTGGGCCAAAACCATCTGCTGCAGCTCTGTTTCTTTCATGTCTCCTCTTCCTTTTAGGGGCGTAGACTTAGCCGGTAGAGAACCCACAGCTTATATTCTCTGCCATTTATAGTTAAAAGAGAAACATGAGAGACTCTGAAGCTCAACCCTGGAGCCTCGGCTGATGATGAGTTAAGTTCTCTGCAGAACAATCTCCCTGGTGTTGCTGCTTGTTGCAGCTTTGCTGTTTTTCAGGGGTTCAGAGGAGCAAAGTTTTCATGTGTCTGCCTGCAGCTCTGTGACAATATCCTTTGATTTCTTCGAGGTGGTCCTACAGTAGAAGTTCGAGGAAGAACTAGGTGTACACTCTAAACGTCTTTAGGGCCTGTGATGAATCAGTAGCTGATGTTTTGGCCTTACAGAGGTCAGCTGTGATTCACAATCACTGTAGTTCCCTTTTGATCCTCTGGACTCAAACCTCTATTTCACAACTGAAATGCATCATGTATCTTCCTTTACAAGAGTTATTTTCATAAAATGCTGATTGTATTGGTAATAAGCTGTACTTATCACAACTTGAGATTGAAACCTTTGATTTAATATGTTTTCTGGCTCTTTCTTCATCTTTAAACATTTTGCTGCCTCCACAGTGAGGCGTATCTGGATCTGGCCTGTATGTGGTGATGCAGTATCAAAGTCATTGTTTGTTTTAGACTTTAGTCTGACCTCTGCAACAACACACACTCTTTATAAGAAAGACCTAGACCAAAAGACACAAGACTGTGCATACAATTACCTGTAACTTTAGAAGAGTGGACACACCTACCAACTGAATTCAAATGAATAGGTGTGCCCCTTCTTTGAACTGGTTCTTTGAATGGTCTAAATAAACCAGCTGGAGTGCTTTTATAAGTATAAAGAAAGAGTTTTTATCATTTCAGACAAACATTTGGAACATTTCAGTGCCCAAGACAAATATCGAAAGATCTTAGGATTTCAGTGTTATATCTCCAAAACTGTTTAAAGTGCATTTTAAAATCACAAATAACATATTGCAAATACAGTTGTTCAACTACTGTTCAAAACTGCCAAGTGCCTCAAAGCTGCTACATTTAACCGAGGGCAAACCTACCACCATCACAGGTAGAGACTGAGCTTGTTGTAAGAGTGACTTGGACACTCACCATGATTTTGCACTGACTTAGAGTTGTTGGGGTCACATGGCCACCTTGTTGCTTTTTCAATTCTGCTTCTGGGTTAGAATTAATTTAATTAAAGTCAGTTATGCCACAGTGTGAATATTCCATGTATATATATCTAATACCCATCATTTTGTAAAACAAGTCTGCCTTAATACTGTTAAGGCAGGACGGACGGAAGTTCAGTTCTAATGATTCTCTCAGCTGTCCTCACCACTCTCTCCACATGTTGCCAGTCAGAGGTGTTAACATAATCCAAACCAGACAGAGATGCTGCTGGTCAGTTTGTTCTCTATTGTTCCTTTGTAGAAAGTGGGTCTTTTCATCGCACCTCTTTGGAGCTCTTCCCTCCTTGTTACCTTGATTTTAGCCTCTAACTGTCTTTTCCATGGTTATCAGCTCATTGGTTTCCATTATAGTGTTGGTAGGGATCGTTCTCAATGCTGCATTCACATTTTCAATTTGACTTTCTGATGGTGCCTGATGTAATTGGCGTCGGGGTTGCCTGGTGTTCATTTGGGCTACGATTCTATCTCTCAGGTAAGTTGCTACCTCGTTCAGCTTTGATGGTTCGTTCATTACTGTGGCTGCATACCTAATTGTACGCAAAAAGTTGTATTTACCTCCCCTCTAACCTGGCATCCTGGCTCCTCCCCTTGCCG